>NC_143482.1:8399035-8699035 GCF_027475165.1 Benincasa hispida | reverse complement strand
AATTAGTTTTGGTCAAATGTAAAGCGACTAACAATGAAAGTATTGAACTTGACATATTACTGAAATAAAACAAAATGATCTACATTAGGTTTTTGCATAACTCTTTTAAATCTAATCAATTTAGCAAAATTTTAATGAACTTAATTTAACATCTAATTTTTCCAATAATGCTTCAATGATTTAGGATAAAAGCCACTGAAAGATGGTTAGTCACCCCTTCATTGATCTAAGACACTCTCAACCAATTATTACATCAGAATAACTCTTATTCCTGTAATAACTAGTCATCATCGATTTAGTCAGAAATCATTAACTTGCTTAACAATTTCCAGTAAGTGTAACCCTCTACTTTAGACCCTCGAGTTCTGCCCCAATGAGCCAACTAAAGGAAAAATCGAGTGGGGCAAAAACTAAAGCAATGCTATCCAGTTTTGGAGTTCGCCCAGATATTGACCTAATGCACAAAACATTCGAAGGGGGACACTCTAAGGACGCCTCGAAGCTATGCAAGAAGGTCTCACAATGCAAACCAATGAAGGAGACCGTAGGACATGTCGACACACATCCTCTCCCATTAACTATAAATGCTTTCTCCATTCACTTTGATATTGACCCATGCAAACACTATCCCAAGGGGGACGTTTCTAAGGTTCCTCAAGGTCAAGAATAAGTCTCACGGTGTGAACTTTAAGGGAGAACGTGAGGGAAAAATTGATATATCATACATATCTATTTCCTCTTACTAAGTATTTTGAAACCTGGGTTTTATTACTTAGGTAAATCCGGCTAATTAATTTTTCTAAGTGATTGTTAAATTTGCCCAATATAACTCTTCCATTGGATAACTTAACAATAAATGATTTTGTTCATTAAACACTTTAATAAACTAAATCATTTGTTGCATGCTTATAACATATTTGTCTAATTCACCTTCCAAGTCAGTTCCCAGGTACGGTTGCTATTCCGTTTTCACCAGCTTATATACCTCAGCCTAGACAAAACCTTCCTTAGATAAAGGTTCCTTATAGACAATTATGTTATAAATTTAATCTTCTAATTTGATTGATAGAGTAAACATGCAAAATACGAAAGCTAACGGAATTATTAAGCACTTTAATTACATTAATTAGAGTAACAAGCATGCTAAAAAAACTAAGTTTTAAATAAAAGGGTTTCAAGTTTTACAACCTTTGTAGAATACCACTTAATCCTTGCAGGCTCTACGAAATTTACCTTCAATCTCTTTAGTAGACTACCAAGAGTGTCTTCTCTACTAATCTCAGCCTTGGATTGAGTGATGGAACTCCAAATTGAGAGGAAATTTTGAGTGGTTTGGAGAGGGTTTGAGAGAAAATTTTCCAGTTGAATTTTCTTTCTCCAAATTCAATTGCATTTTTTTTTTAATTTTGATAAAAAAATCCAGTATTTAATCAACCTAAGCATGCAAACACTAATTAATCAACCATTTGATACTTCAAATGGCACTCAATTAGTGGGCTAGGTGTTCATTGTTGAAAAAACCCACTTAAACTCAAAAAATGGGACAAATCCACTATTAATCAATTTTTCAAACTTTAATTATATTTAATTTAAAACTAATTTAAATATAATTTGAACTCAATTTCAAAAATTGAATTGAATTGAATTTAATTAATTAATTAAATGACAATAATTTAATATCAAATATTAAATTGATAAAACACCTAATTCAAACATGAATCCCTATTCATGTAATCAATATTTAAATATCTTGAACTCTCCAAATACGTTTAATTTTAATAACCTTAAATGTTTAATATATTGAATATAATAATCCGACCTTAAAATTGATTTTAAACATGTCAAATTCACTCAATATTCTAATCCAAGGTTTAATCTTTTATGAGCTAATAAAGGAACCTTACGGACCTACGGATCATGAGCTCCAACGATTTGAGATTAATTGGCTAAACTCTTTAAATTGAATTAATCAATGTTCATTAACTACCAAAACATACCACTATAGCTCGATAGTTGCACCTCTCCTCACTATAGATATATTTCTATCCACTAGACTTAACCATAACCAGTAAGTCGATCCTTCACCAATCATACGTATTTACAACTAGGTCAAAAAAATATCGTTTTACTCCTGTAAATACATCTTTCCCCTTAAGTCTCCACTGATTCTCTATTGAAAAATTGGGTTATAGTCCAATTAATAAACCATATCCCTCTCTGTCATGAGAGGCTGGGACCCCTCTGTTCAAGCCCAGAAATCAGTACTTAAGGAAACAACCTATATGCTAACCCTAAGATGGGTAGGAGTGGATTCCATCTTGCAAAACTATGTCCCCAGCTATCTATCTAGTTCTATCCCCAAAATGGAAGGCTTATTGAGCGGTGATATTGAACCACTCTCATATTCACATGCAACTCAGCTTCCATAGTAGGGTCAGCGATGCAACTCTATTTTGATACTCCTCCACACTATAGCTCCTCCGTTTAGAGTAAATACTGATCCTAAAGTAGATTTCCCATAATCTACATTAGTCTGAAAATCAGAATGTGTATATCCCGTAAGGATCAAATCTTTAGGACTATACACGAGCATAAAGTCCCTCGTTCTTCAAAGATACTTGAGGATGTTCTTAATAGCAGTCCAATGGCTGTGTCCAGGGTTGGACTGAAACCTGCTGACTATTCCGACAACAAAGTATATGTTTGGGCATGTACACAACATAGCGTACATCAAGTTTCTGACTATTGATGCATAAGGAATTCTTTTCATTTCCTCAACTTCTTAAATTGTCTTAGGATATTGTTCTTTAAACAAATGAATTACGTGTCTAAAACGCAACATACTCTTTTTCGAATTTTGCATATTATATCTTGACAACATTTTGTCAATTGTTTGAGATAGTGCTAGCGGTTTGTTCCTGCGCTTTCGAACAATTTGGATTCCAAGAACATACTGAGCATCTCCTAAATCTTTCATTTCAGCGATGCTAGCAATCTCTTTACGTCAGCAAAGAATCATGTCTCATTCCCAATGAGCAAGATATCATCAACATAAAGTACCAGGAAAGCTATAGTCTTGTTCACTATTTTCTTGTAAACACAAGGTTCGTCAACATTCTGCTCAAAGCCATAAGATTTCTGATAACGGGTAGAAATGCACGTTATTACAGTACTAAGTTATTAAACAATGAAGGTTTGCATTGATAAAATATATAAAATTGCGTCCAAAAAGCATTAGGTTCATAATATTACGATCGTATGCATCCATCGCATGAAAATAGTTAACTTATGTATTTTTATGCAAAATATGCGTTGATGCAAGGTAGAAAATGCGATCACAAGAAATCAACGGTTGAGCGCAGCGTTACCGCAACGCTTTACGGTGATTTGCGCTCACAAATATCTGCTCAAGAAGGATTGTTGCATAGAGCCAGCACAACTTGGTGGGCGCATCTGGGTGAAAAGCATAATAAATCACGATGGGACAGAAAGCCTTTCACCCAGAAGCTCTATAAATATCGAAGGCAACCTTCAATGAAGGGGTTCGTCTGGTTCGTTGAGTTGGACAGTTAGATAATTTTCTCCATAGTTAAAAGTAGCCTTGTTCTTAGTTTTTCTTTTATTTAGAAGGCGAAAGCGAGAAAGTGAGATTGTGCCAAGAGATCATTCCGATGAACTTGGAAGAATGTCGAAAGCGTTGAGATCAGAGAGAGGGCCAACTCCTGCAGAAGCAGGAATATCTTTTGAACAAAATAGAGTTAATAGTGTAAAAGCCTTGGGAAGCAAGTGATTTCTACCAGGCTCTCTATCCTTATCTTCCATTGTCATTTTGTACTTTGAACTTATCTAGAGAAATGGAATTTAGTTCTTTATATCTGTTCATTCTCTGTTTATTACGCATGAGTAGTTAAATCTGTCAAATGGGTTGAGAAGCACTTAGCTAGCATAACTGGGGATCTTCATTCTATGTGATTATCTTGTATTATGTATGCATCATTCGTCCATTAGAGATACTCGGGAGGGTAGTCTAAGGATAGAATCTAGGCTTGGAAAAGTCGGGTTAGAATCTAGGCTTGGGAGAGTCAACTTAGAACGCATAATCAAGAGATAGAAGCTTAGGAATAAGCACTATTTGCTATTAACGCATCGCATGCATCCTAGAGATAGGTTATGATTGTCTGCGGTCACCTTGTCTTCGTGTGCATCTTGCATCATCGTATAGGCAAAAAGTAGAGACTTAAGAATAAGCTCTATGGACATTATCGCATTCATTGCATGCGTCCTAGAACTAGAAATACCGCATTTACATTGGAAAATGATTTGCTGTCGCATGAATGTAGCATGATCGCATAGTTTGACACATTCCCAGGAAACGCTAGTGAAAGACCTTCTCAACCCGTTCCTCCGCATACTCAGTATATCTACCGCATAATCAATCTTTTCTCAAATTCACCGCATACTTTTTGTATCACAAACAACAACCCAAAACAACTCTTTGATTTATTGGTTACCACAAAGTCTTCTTAAAAATTATCACCGAATACCATTTTCCTTAGTCCCTAAGTTCAACCCTGGACTTGCCAGGAAACTTAGTAGGATTTATACTTGAATTCTGCTGAGAAAACTTGTTGCACAACACATTTCCATCACCATAATTTCTTTCATAAATTCACCACATAAAATAACGCATCAATTTCTCAAAGCCATAAGATTTGATCGCAATGTCAAATCTTATATTCTAGGATTGAGATGTTTGTTTTAACCCATAAATGGATTTTTTAAGCTTGCAAACTTTTTGCTCTTGACACTGTTCAACGAACCCTTCTGGTTGAGACATATAAATACTTTCATCAAGATCACCATTCAAAAAAGCTGTCCTGACATCCATTTGCCATATGTCATAATCATAAAAAACAACAATGAATAAAAGTATTCTAATAGATTTAATCATGACATAAGTTTTCTTCATAGTCTACCCCCTCTCTTTGGATAAAACCTTTTGCCACGAGTCTGGCTTTTTAGGTTTGTATCTTACCAGTTCGGTCTCACTTTCTCTTGTAGATCCACTTGCAACCAATAGGTTTTACCCCATCTGGTTGATCTACAAGTTCTCAGACATAATTGAAGTACATCGACTCCATTTCCAGGTTCATGGCTTTTATCCATTAGTCGCTATCTACATCTTCCATTGCTTGTTTAAAGGTCAATGTATCCTCTAGGCCATCATCAAGTATGACGATTTGAGTTTCTATTAAACTCATATAGCAGTCAGGCTGTTGAACAACCCTCCTACGACGTCGAGGCATTCTCAATTCATAAGAAGGATGTGATGGACCAATAACTTTTGTTGAAGAACCAGCTTGTTCAATAACTTTTGTTGATTTATCTGTAGATATCTCTGGACATCTCATTTAATACCAGCTTGCTGCGAAGTTGATGATTTCTTATGTGATCTTCCTCTAATAATATAGCATTTTTCAATATAAATATTTTATCTTATTGAGGATCATAAAATAGACCAACTTTTATTTCTTTAGGGAATCCTACAAATAGGCATACTTTTGAATGTCGTTCCAATTTCTTAGGGTTTTGCACAAACAAGTGTATTGAGCATCCCAAAATTTTGAAGTGACGTAAATTACCTTTACGCCCTCTCCATAACTCATACGGTGTTTCTGAAACACTTTTTGAGGGAACCATGTTCATAATATATAAGGCAACCTGCATTGCATACCTCCAAAAGAACTGAGGTAACTGGCCATAACTCATCATTGAATGAACCATGTCTAACAGGGTCCGATTTCTCCTTTCTGCTATATCGTTCTATTGTGGTGTACCAGATGTAGTGAGTTGGGACTGAATTCCATGTTCTACTACTAGAAATGTAAATCCATATACTCACCACCTCATTCTGATCAAAGTGTTTTAATTCTTTTACCTAATAGGTTCTCAACCTCTGTCTTGTATTCTTTGAACTTTTCCAATATTTTAGACTTATAATGCATTAGGTAAACAAAGCCATATCTGGAATAATCATCAATAAAACTAATGAAATACTCAAATCCTTCTCGAGCTTGAACATTCATTGGACCACAAAGATCTGAATGTATAAGTTTTAGGGGTTCTTTGGCTCTAAGATCTTTTCCTGAAAAAGATCTTTTAGTCATTATCCCCTCAAGACATGATTCACATGGAGGTAAAGATTTGTCTTCTAACTGATTTAGATGTCCACTCTTTACTAATATCTTAATCCTATTGAGATTTATGTGACAAAGTCTTAAGTGCCAAAGATAGGCGTTAGGAGAAATCATTCGTTTCTTATTTTGAGTTTCGATTGTTTTAAAAATCTCTATATTTAAAATAGCTTTTTCCTCAGTTGGTTTTAACACATACAAGTTATTTTCAAGTTTAGTACAACATATTTAAACTCCCGTTAAACTACTGAACACTTCATTTATATCAAAATTGACTTTATACATATGTTCCAGTAAACAAGATATAGAGATTAAGTTCCTTTTCATTTTAGGTACATAATATACATTTTCTAATAAAATGTAGGAATCTCCAAAACATAACTTGATGTCTCCCACTGCTTTAGCTGAAATGACTTCACTTGTTCCCACCATTAAAGTCATTTTGTTTTCCGACAGCTGCTTCCAGGAACTAGTTTCCTGAATGAAAGTGCAAATATGATTAGCGGCGCTTGAATTCAGTATCCAGGTCAAATGAGAACTTTCTACTAAACATCTTTCTATTACAAGTAAATCGGATTTACCTTGGTTTGCCTTCTCAGTTTTTTTTTTTCGCAAGATATTTTTGGCAATTCCATTTCCAATGCCCATCTTCGTTACTATGTAAACATTTTCCTTGTGAAACCTTGTTCTTGCTTTACTTAGCAGGAGCTTTCTGCTTCATTTGGATACTCTTATCCTTTGAAGGACCGGACTTCTTTTCTGAAGGTTTCTGTAAACCCTCAAATCTCACTTAAGCAAGTTAAGTCAAACTTGGATAATAAGGAAAATAAGTGAATATTCTAAAAAGGAAGCTTGAGAATGATTAAAAGAGGAGGAAAATACCTTAAGTGTTAAAAGTGAGATTTTTTAGGACAAAACATAAGATATAGTTAAGCTTGGTTAAGAAGGACAAAAATTTGACTAAGTATGGGAACTATTCATGGATGCCATGAGGCGTTGGTGTGAGGACTCCATGGGAGATGGCCTTGTCATTTGGAGGTTAGGCGAGCACCTAGAAGAGTTAGTCTTATTGGCTTAGTCTAAAAGCCAAGAGTAACCATGCGTTGAAGCTTGTGAAGCATGAGCGCATGAGGTATTGAGAGGTGCGTCAGCCAAGGATTGTAGAGATTATGTAAGGCTAGGTGTTGGCCGAGTGCTTGCCATGCACTGGTAATAGCCATGCATTGATCAAAGCCTTGAGAAGTTAGTTGAGCAAGGTGGTGCATGTGACAAGGCAAGGCAAGGCATGAGGCGATGGCATGGTCAAGTGATGGCATGAGCGTGTTGTTTAGGTGATGGCATGAAGGAGTGATGCTTGGGCAAAGTGTTGGTCTAGAGGCATGTGGCGAAGGGTGATATGTGATAGCCAAGGGTGATAAGTGATGACCAAAGGGAGGATGCGTCCAAGTGAGGTTAGACGTTAGGTGAGCCATGCAACCAAGTAAGAGGTTAGGCAATCATTTGGGGCTATGCATTGGCAAGGTGGATGCGGCCAAGAAGGGCTATGTGTTCAAGAAGGGCTATGCAGCCAAGGGGAAGTATGCGTTGAATGAAGTAAACATGGAGAGCAAGGCTAGGTTGACAGAGCAAGTGGCTAAATCTAGTGAAGTTTGAACTGAACTAAGGAGAAGGTGGGCACACCATAAGGCATGCAAAGGAAGGCTATGTGTTGGTTTAAGAGGATGAGGACACTTCAGCCACATGCAAAGAGGTGGTGTCAAGGGGGAGGTGTTGACACATGCATGGTGAAGGCATCTTGACATGCAGGGCTGGCGATGTGTCAAGGGTTGAGGGCATTTAGGCTTCTATAAATAAGGCAACAAGAGGACCTCACCTCTTACATATCATTCATGCAAATCTAGTAAAATTTATGTAGAAGTGTTGTGAAGGGAGTGTACTAAGTGGCCCTAGGTTGTTGTTCAATTTGGAGAAGTAAGGAGTGAGGAATTTGTGTTGGAAGGCAGAAGACCCAACTGGATGCATAGGGCAGGTGCCATTGCAAACGCCCACGCATGGCGCACAGCGCTGGCGCGTGCACATGCCCAATGCAAGGCACGCTCCTAAATGACGTGGATGTCTGTCAGCACGCACGGTTCAGCGACCCAGCGCATGCCCACGTTGCGCACGCTGCCCAGCCCCTCGCATGTGCATGCCCATGTCCTGTGATCGTGTCACACTATGTCTGTGTGAGGTTTGCCGCCCAACCCAGCACACTGACTGCTGCCCATGCCCACCAGATTACCTAAATAACCTCAAAAGCTGTGTTTTGGGGTGTTAAGCCTATTTTTGACTATTTTGAAGTGGGTAAGCTAGTTATTTCAATATAAGGATATATTTAAAGTAAAAAATTGATTTATTTGAGAAATTTTCAAGCTAATTGAGAATTTATTTGGAAATAAGTAGAATTAAGGGAAATAGGACCAAGGGCTGCTCTAGGAGGATTGTAATTAATAAGAGGATTGTGAGTGGTTTTTCTATTTTCGTATGTTTGAATTATATATATGTTATTATGTATAAATGTGTTTTTCTAGATTTTATTTGTTGATTTGATTCTTGTTGTTTTGCATAACATGAATTGCATTGGAAACTGAGATTGTACCCTGGGAAGTTGTCAGCGTGTCTCAAGCACGTCTAATGGGATATTGTCGACATGTGCACATTCGACGGCTATAAGAGTACTAGGATTGTTTCCTCAACATTCATATCAGAAAATTCACGGGAATACCCGAAAAATACATAATCATGTCAAGGGTAGCCAGTTATCAGGCTGGAAGAGTTACATTTTTATGTGTTATGATTGCTTGATTGTGAAAGTGGTTTCCAAAAATGAATTTATGAAATAAACCTTATGAAATGCACCATTCACTGGGCTTTTTAGCTCATGTTTTCCAATGTTTTATCTCTCTCTCCCCCCCCCCCCCCCCCCCCCAAGGTAGCAGAAGCTGGACGTTCTGGGAAAAATCACTCAAGGTTTAGAACTGCCACTCTCTCATAGAGCAAAACTTAGATCATGTTACTTTTGAAAGTCATTAGGATTAACTAGGATTGGAAATGTACTTTGTATGAACACTTATAATTGCTACTAAAGGTTAATTAAAATTATACATATTTGTTATCTAAGGAGTTGGAAAAAGTTGGACAGTTGATATCACGATGGTGGTGTCAGCTGCCTTCACATCTTCTTTCGAGTTTGGGGGATAAAACCCGGGAAGGGGTGTGACAGTTTCTTACCTGATGTAGATCCCTTCAGGAAATTCTTTTGGGAAACAACATTTGCTTCCCCTTCTTTATTTTTCATTAAAGATTGATAAATCTGGAGTTCATTTAAGAGAGTGCTCAAATTGTAATCAATCTTATTCATTACAGCATTTGTATGAAAAGTTAAAAAAATCTTCGAAAGAGATTCCATGATCATACTAACTTGACTTTTCTCGTCTATGACAGCAACATTTGCCTCTGCAATATTAAAGTGGACTATTATGTCCAAGACATGTTCTCTAACAGAGGTCCCTTCCTTCATGCGGGAATTGTAGACATTTTATAGCATCATGTTAAACTGATGAGGATGACTATCCAAACATCCCATGTAACGACTCCATGATCTCTCTTGCAATGACCATGGTTTCATGCTTTTTAGTAAGCACATTAGATATGCTAGCTAAAATGTAGGCTCTGGCTTTTTTCGTTAGATCTGACCCACCTATCATAGGCATCCCGAACACTTTGATTTGTATTTGAACTGAGAAGATGAGGACATTCCTCCGTTAAAACGAATCTCAATTCATCAACCACTAGTATCGTATTTATGTTTGATTTCCAATTTGAATAACTTTCACCATTGACTTTATCGGAAGCTAGGAGTTGAATTATCGAGTTCGACATGCTAAAATAAGAACAAATTCTATTAGAAAATTGCATCTAAATCCATTTTTTAGCAAAAGTAATAAAGTACCTATATTTCTTTATTTATTTGCAATGATACTTTAGTGAATTAGAATAAATGCTACCAAGGGACAGTCAAATACTCCTTAACTGAAGCAAGACATTCTTGACTAAATACTATATCCAGAATAACTCTTATTCCTTAGTCATTTAGTTACCATTTTCAGTCAAGAACTTACTAACACTTAATAACCCTTGTAAATGTGACCCTCCATTTTCAGATTTCATAGAACGGTATGAACATGCCCCCGAATTGGAAGATAATGTTCAAGACGAAACTAAGAAACCCTATTCATTTCTGAACTTTGAGTTGTTTCAAATCCTATGTTACAACCCTCTGAGGGGATCACCGTGAAAAAATGACTAGCTAATGCCTCCTAAAAATGATAGCAGGCGTAACATAAGAATCTAATGGTTTAAACTAATGGAAGAGACTGTAGGATATGCTGACACATTTCCTGCACCCACTTACTATGAACTACTTTCCCTATTCACCTTGTTATTGACCTATGCAAATACTTTCTGAATGGAGCAGTCGCGGTAAAAGCGACACGAAGCCGAGCATGGATCTCATGGTGTGAACTCTTAGGGACGTGAGAGCTAAAAACAATATATCATATATATTATTAATCTTCTAATGAAGTGTTCTAATTGTTTGGGTATCTCTTGTACTTAGGTATATTTTGGCTAATAAATACCCTAAGTCTATGTGGTTTATCCAAGTACAACGTTTATATTTGGATTTAACCTATGATGTCTAAGTGATAAAACCATTTTATTACCTCACATCGCTCACGCATGCTCATAAAACCAGTTAACAACACTTAATTTTTCTACTATAATCCCTAGGTAGTAGGTGTTACGTAAACCATCAACATAAGTACCTCCAGCCTTAGACAGGATTATAAACCGAGTGAGTTTGTAACCGTGTTTTATAAGATAACAACCTATTTTAACTATTAAACCAAGTTGTTATTTAACTTAAGTGAGCATGCAAATCTTTGTTATAGTTTTAAATGTCTAATTCATTTTATAACTCTTATAAAACTATAGACATGCTATAACATACACTTAAGCATTCCATATTATAATATAACAATTATATTAAACTTATGAAACTCTAAATATGCATACTAATTAATTTATAACATATGTTAATGTATGAAACATACTTTCCTATGGTGGAATTTTAAATCTACATGGCATACAATACATGATATAATTTAAATATCACATACATCACATGCATAAATATTTAAACAACACTTATATGGACCAACTTTGGCATCCTAAGCAAGCAACTAAGCTAATTATTACAATTTTAATATAGAAACTTCAAAGTGCCTCTGGACCACGTGACCCGACTCGAACCAAACCCAACCGCCCTAACCGGCACTCCAATGCTCTAAAAGAAGTTGAACCGGACCAAATAAGGATGAACCAGAGCCCAGGCAGCCAAACCGATCAAATCAGATCACTCTCGCGAATCGATCCTCGTGCGCGCGTGTTTCTGGGCTGGGATATACAACATTGCGACACTCCATCCCAACGTTGTAACACCTCAGGCTTCAGTGCAACGCTGACTAGCAGTGGCACCATTTTGAGTTTTCTCCAGCTGACCTCGCTTGCTTGAATATTCAATTACAACCTGATTTCAACTCTATTGACTCTAGTGGCACCAAGATGCCCCCACTTGCATATCTTCACATGAACGATTTCGAGATCACATCGTTTGTATCAATATACAAAGTGGGCCACATCCATAGTGTCCCCAGGATGAGGTATCCAATCTCATCCATATACTTATAGACCCTTTTGGCTATATACTAAAACTTGATCCTCTTTTATACCACTACATAAAGTTAAAATATTCATACTATAGTCATGGGTTCGTTTATTAGATTTTATAACAAAATGCAATTTCAATAACACTTTTTGTTGAATGAAGTCTCAATAATACTTTTATTGCAAAATGAAATATGTTTAAAAAGTTACGAACTGTGAGTTTTAGGATATTCTCAACATCAATTTAATCCTATTAAAAAAAATATAAAGATTAAACCTATTTCTAACCATATTAGAAATGTTATTAACATAGGTCTAGGTGTAATCAATTTTAAACCATTTAAAATTAATTTAATCTATGTTTGCATGCAACTCTGGATTATAGATTTTAATTCTAATTTCATTACCCTACAACATTTATAAAGATTAATAAAACAATTAAAACCTAAACCATGCATCTAGTCAGTGGCGGAGTCAGGAATTCTATATTGGGGGAAGGGGCATTATATGTACTAGCCTAACAAAAAATTTCTATAAATGAATGTAAAAAAGGTGTTCATAACTTAATAAATTAAGTAATTTAATACATTACAATTTTCATATATGAGTTTTCATGTTTTGAAATCGATCCATGATAGCTTCAGTATCTAACTTATCACATAAATCTTTTTTAATATAGGTTATAAGGCAATCATTCATCCATTGACCTCCCATTCAATTACACAATCAAGTCTTCCAATATGCATAACAGAAAATGTTCTCTCTACAATAGTTATGGCAACAGGTAAAATAAATGCCAAGGTGAGTAATTTATGAACTAATGGATAGACCTTGTCTTTATTCGTCATGACCATTTTTATTATAAGATCACATATGCTTTTTAGCTCAACAAACACAATATTTGAACACATATCAATAATATAATTTTGAAGTTAATCCTCAAGCATAAAGAATTCAATAGCTAAAAAGTCTTTTGGGTAAAATTGAGCAAGTTAACTAAGCTTTTTTCTATCAAAAGAAAGAAATGAATTACTCAGATTTAGACATATCACATAGAGAAACAATTCAGTATTTGTTTCAGTAAAATGATTATTTAGCTCTTGAAGTTGCATATCAATGATGATATAGAAAATTTCAACTCAATAATGATGTAAATTTGCAACTGTATAAGAATTTCGCCTTTTTCGTCCTCAAATTAGAAATAGGTCATCCATTTTAAGGACTTCAATATCATGACTATGATTGAAATTAGAAACCATACTCAACAATGAATCCTAATCAGATTCTCTTGTTTTCTACAGTATTTCGTTACAAATTTTGACTAAATTCATTACATTCACAATATCTAGACCAAAATCTATAGGTAGTTTTTCTAGATTTATTTCTGTATAAGATTGATCATAATCCAAAACATTTTTCCTCTTTGAAGATGATGTCTCTACAGTCTCTATTGTTGTTTCTTTTATAATATCTCTCCATATTAATTTTGAATTAAATCTACAAAAGCATTAATAATAAGAATATTACATTCTATTATATAGATTTAAAAGCATCAAAACTTAAAGTTTAAGAATATTTTAAAACTTACTTGTCGAGCCCATATATCCAAACGAGTGACAACAAATAATCCTCTAGCTTGAACTTTAAAAATAATTTTAAAAACCTATACGAGTAATGTGAACATAAAAATAACATGGAGTATAGCGTAATGTGAATATAAAAATTATGTAGAAAAATGAAGGAAACCCTTTTAATAGAATGTTCTTGAGAGTTGAGATTGAAAAGTGAATTCCAAAAAGAAGAAAAAAGTTTATAAATTGCCCAGTTTTGTTGTCGATAGAAAAAAAAAAGTATTGTTTGACTATTTATTTATTAAAGAAAAGACACATTATATTTTAAAGGACACATTGTTTGACCAACTTTCCATTTATTAGGATTTACATGAGTTGGGCTTAAAGCCCATTAGAGATGAAAAAATATAGGTAAAAAGTAATTTAAAATTCCAAATAAAATGTTGGTAAGCTATAGGATTCCAACCCTTGTGTTTCACTAATAGAGAACAATCCACACCAACAAGCTACAACCAATATTGTTATTTAAGTTGAACTTATATACATTTAGATATATATTAAAACATATTGCTTTATAATTTATATTAAAAATACAAAAGACGGATAAACTGGGAGGGAGGGACACGTGCCCTGGCCCCTACGTGGCCCTGCCCATGCATCTAATGACATACATAAAAATATAACAATTATATTTCTAAGGTAATATCATGCTTCATGCATTTTCATTTTCATTATATAATATAACACTTATATTATCCAACAACAAAAATAAACAACACATCCATTACATAATATAACACTTATATTATGCATCATACAATATAACTTTTATATTAAAAAAATGATGCATTGACATGTTATTATGCATGCAATCATATAATAACTCTTATTTTAAATATGATGCATGAGCATGCTTAATTAAATCATGCAACTATATAATATAACTCTTATATTAAAATATGATGCATGATTTTATGTTTATCCTATGGTGGGATTTTAATCTATATGACAGACAATGTGCTTAAATAATAATTCATACATCACATGCATGATAATATAAACAAGCAACAATGGACCAAAATTGGCATCCTAAGTAATTAGTTAAATTAATATAAAAATTATATTAATTTAATTAATTAAAAAATAAGTAAATTAATTAATTACAAATAAATTAAAATAAATTCGGAATTACAAAACTGCTTCAAAAATGCAACAGCCACCACTCGAACCCACGATCCCACAAGGCCTAATGTGTGCGACACGGATTCGAAGCGTCACAACGCTGTGGTTGAAGTGCTGCGACACAGGCTTTTGTACTGTCGTATCGTACCCCCAATGTGCACGCAGCGTCACGACACTCTGCATAGCGTTGCAACGCTATGGCCAGAGCATTGCAACACTGGGCTTTTTGCCTTGTAGCGTAGGGAAAGTATCGCGATGCTCCAACCTTATGAAGGCAGAAGGCTTCCTTTACTTTGTCTGTTCATCTGATTTGCTCTGTTCTTGCTCTAGATTTCTCCAAATTGAAGCTAGATACACATCACGAACGACACGAATAAAATTACAGACTCGATAGCAGAATTTAAACACCCAAATTACCGAATAATTACAACTTTAAGCACTTTAAAATTGTAAATCTATGCCAATTTTGAAATATCCATATGCAATACCATATACATTCAAAATGCAGTAATAAAAAATACCACCAACTCTTCAATTAAGTCAGAAAACAAAATTCAAAGACGAGATTGCTCTAATACCAATTAAAGGGAATCAATTTCCCACAGTGGAAGCGAACAATCTCTTGTGCATTTTAAGTCATTTTATAGAACTTAATTCAACAGAGGAATAACATAAACTTACAAGATAAACATACACCCTTTGTTGGGGTTGATGCCCTAAAGTCTCATGTCCTGTACTTTGTAAATAGTTTGTACGAACGCTTGTGTTGTATAATATATGATATTTTACTTCACATCTTGTATTTTGCTCAGTTGCTTGTTTTATTTGCTTTACCACAAACCAATAAATATAAAATCCCTAGTTATCTGTATGTGACTCAAGCATGTATGTGGTGACATACAAGTGGATCATGTCTTGAGTGATAACCAAAATGGTCTGTAGCATATGGATATAGGAGGGAAATCTTATCCTGGTAACACTACGGATGCGGCCCGCTTTGTGGAATGGTCACAAGTGTTGCGACTTGTCACAGATGGTCTAATCCTGATCATTCGTGTTGAGGACATGCGAGCGGGGGCGTCCTATACAAAGAGTTTGTATAAGACCTGACCACGAAATGTTAACGTCTCGTTATATAACACCGTTCATGACAGAGACTTCATTTCACTAGGATGACCATAGGTAACATGACCTCAATCCTGAGTAGAATTGAGAACTCCTGCCATTGAGGGCGATCCTTTGATTTGTATGGGTGCGAGTAGCCAAGTCGCCGATTCAAACCTATTTTGGGGATTCGTCTGATTTTGGAGCGGGGAACTCAACTACACAAGATGGAATTCCCTCCTTCCCTGAGGCAGGGGTAAGTAGATAGATAACTCCCTTAAAGGTTAATTCCAGGACTTGAACGATGTGGCGTCACACACCTTCTCTTGGCCCAAGAGGTGTTCACACATAGTTGGACTATGTTGTATTGTTCATTAGAGGAATCAGTGGTACTTAGAGTGAGATGTAACTACAGGGGCAAAATGGTAATTTGGCTCAACTGTACTTACGAGCATCTGTGAAGGACCATTGTACTCATGATTGGTTATATCCGATGGACACAGAAATATATCTATGGTAAGAAGAGTTCAGGTGTTGGTCTTTAGTGGAATGTCTGATAGCTAACGAATGGTGGATCCCGTGGCTAAAGAGTTTAGTCAGCTATTCACGAATCATTGAAGCTTCGAGTCACAGGTCCATTAAGTCCCCTGAGTAGCTTGGATAAAGTCGAGAATCAATGTTTGGGTTAATTTGAAATGTTCAAATTGACAAGAGGAAGTTCAATAATATATGATATAATTGGCTAAATGTATGAGATACATTATTTTGGAAGAAATTAGATATAAATATGATTTATATCAAGTAGAAGAGAAATTACTATAGTAGATATGTGATATCAAACTATAGAATAAAAATATAATATGATTATATTTATTAATATTTTAATTGGTTAATTATATGATAATTAACCCATAATTACATTCGGACATGCATTAATGGGAAAAGCATCGGTTATTGTAACTGATAAATTAAAATGAAATTTGTTTTGATTTTGAATCGTTCATCCGGAAAAAGATTGAAGGAGCGCGTTGGTGAAAAGAAATCGATCGCTTAAAATCGAGAGCCTATAGGATAGCCGCTCTGCGCCTAAATGATCATCCACCTCGCGCCTAAACGATCATACGCTAGTTCCTAAACAATCGGATAACTTCCCTAAATGATCGTATAGTGTGTTGTGTTTGCTAAACGATCGTTCAGTAAAACCTACACAATCGTGTAGTTTCTCCTAAACGATAAGCATCTTGATATACGATAGCTTCTTATTCCCTCCCACTTGTTTATCGCCTACACGATCTGTTCTTCCTCCTACCTCTACCAAATTCACCAAAGACCACGCTTTGGGTTCTCACTCCGAGAATACCTGGGGCTCTTTTCTAGCGGTGTCGTCCCCATTATGTTCAGAGTTTGCTGTTGTTCATGTTGTTGCAGTTGACGCATCTGCTTGCCGTTGGTTGATCAGGTAGAGGTTTCCACTGTGTTGAGTTTCGAAGTTTGAAGACCGTCTTCAACTGGTATGTTCCGAAGTATGCTACTACTAAGAATTTAGAGAGGAAAAAGTTAGATCAATACATACCCTTAAAGTCACACTTCTCGCTTCCTCTCCATAGCAAAATCATGAACTGAGAAACTCATATTCGTCACGAACAATCCCACGAACACAGCAGTATGAAAACTTCTTGGACACTACCACAAGAAGTCTCTTTGTTATCCTCAAGGAAAGAATCACAGGAGAGGAGTGGGCTTCCTTGTGATTAATTTTGGTAAAGGAAATTTTGTGTTCTTGGTTGAAAGAGCAACGCATAAAAGAGAAAAGGAAGATCAAGATCAATGAGAGAAAATACCTATGAACTACTTCACGTGAAAACCAACAATTGGTTTTTCTTCACTCCTAAAATCCTCTACCAAAAATTTGAGATATATGAGAGAGGGAGAAATAACTCCCAAAGGAGTTATTGATTTTGAATTCAAAATTCAAAATCGGTTTTAATTTTAATTTAATTATATTAACTAATTAATATAATTAAAACTATTGATTATATCTCATATAATATAGAACCTATAGTTTATTATATCATATATAATATAACCTATAGTTTATAATTCTCTCATATAACTATACTATTAATATAAATCATATTAATATTAAATTTAATCTATATTTTTTTGTATGAATCATATTCATATAATCAATATTTGAATCATATTCAAATATTTAATTCTCTCACTAAAACCTTATATTATAATGTATCACATACATTATACTTTATAATATAATGTATCAACATACATTATATTAATTGTATCTCATACAATTAATTTCTTTTAATGAATTTGAACAATTCAAATTAAACTAAAATTAATTTGATTCTCATTAATCCTTATTGAGCTAACAAGGGGACTTTATGAACCTACAGACTGAAACTCCAATGATAAGAGATTAATTGATAAATTCTTTAATTAAATTAATCAACATTCATTATCACTCCACTAAAAACTGATAGTTGCATTCTTCACACTAAAGATATATTTCTTTATCCATTGTATATAACCAATCAATAATGGTTGACCTTTCACAAAATGCTCGTAAGTACAGTTGGTCAAAATTATTGTTTTGCCCCTCATCTAACTCCTTAAGTACCATTGATCCCTCTAATGAACAATTAGTCATAGTCCCACTATAGCTAGACCCCTCTCTGGCCAGTGAAAGAATAAACTATAGGTTCTATATATTAATAGTATATAGTTATGGTACTTCATTGTTCAAGACTTAAAATCAGCCTTAAGGGAGCAATTCATCTACTTATCCTAACAAAGAGAATGAGTAAATTCCATAGTGTGTAGTTGAGTTCCCAACTCCCCACTCAGACGAATCCCTAAAATGGTAGGCATATTGAGTCGGCGAATCTCGCAACTCACTCAGGATTAAGGTCAAGTCACCTATGGTCATCCTAATAATATGTAAGTCTCTTCTAGCTACGGTGTTATAAAGAGTGAGTAATCATTTCGTGGTTCAGTCTTACACAAACTCTTTGTATAGGATACCTGCGCTCACATATCTCCACATGAATGATTAGGATCAAATCATTTGTAATACTTTACAATAATTTTAAAAATTACAAAGTGGGTTGTATCCATAGTGCCACTAAGATAAGGTACCTAGCCTTATCCATCTACTACAGACCGTTCAAGTTATCATTTACACATGATCCACCTTTATGTCTTCAGTGAAGGAGTTAGGTAACATGCAACAGAAGAATTTATAATCAATAAGCACTCTAACTACTCTTAATTTGAGTTCAAAACATGCTAGTCATAACAAGTTTACAAGAGGGTTTGAGTTACACATTACCTTTGAAGAAACCTCCACAAATTTAGCAGGATATCTACGAAATTGAGCTTGAATCTTCAAGTAGATCACCACAAAGATATTCTCAACTAATCTCAAGGAGGATTGTATGGTGGAAACACTCAAATTGAGTTGAATTTGGATGAATTTGAGAGAGGGAAAAGGGTTTTTACTTCAACAGAGTTATGGTTCAAAATACAGCATGCATGCCTCAATTATCAGCCTTAAACTTCAATTTATAGGCTCAAATGATGCATGGAAATGGTGTTTGCATGGAGGTCAGCTCCTACTTCAACAATTTAATGAGATTAAAATGGATTTTGGTGATTAACCACTTAAAAGAGATAGTGGATTTTTCCAAAAAATGGGAATAGTCCACTAAATCTCTTTTAATCCTTTTTTAACCAAAATGTTTAAAAAAAATGATTTTCTATTTAAATATTTAGTTTTATAAAATTAATTTAAATAAAACTAATTTTAATTTTAATTAAACCTTTTAATCAAATTATTAATTTAATATTTTAATATTAAATTAATAAAATACCAATTCCACTAATGTAATTCAATTTCATATAACTAACATTTAAATCATAATTTAAATATTAATAGATTCTCCAATTCCATTTAGTTTTCATTAAATTAAACGTTTTAATTGTATCGTATACAATTAATTGAAATCCTAAATGAATTTGAACATTTCAAATTCATAACCCTAATTTCAAACTCCATCCAATAATACTCAATTTATTAATCCAATTTACGAGCTAGTAGATGGACCTAATGGACCTATAGATCATGAGCTCCAATGATTTGTAATTAATTGGTTAAATTCTTCAAACCGAATTGATTACTATTTGTTAACTATCAAGACATACCACTATAGCTCAATAGTTGCACTCTCCTCACTGTATATATATTTTTGTCCATTGTAACCATAATCGATAAGTCAATCCTTCACAGATCGTTCGTATTTACAGCTAGATCAAAATTACCGTTTTACCCCTGTGAATACATCTTACTCCTTAAGCTCCCACTAACCCTTTATTGAATAACTGATACATAATACCACTTATGAATCATGTCCCTCTCTACCAAGAGAGGGTGGGGCCTCGTTGTTCAAGATCAGGAATCAACACTTAAGAGAACAACTTATCTGCTAACCCTAAGAAGGGTAGGAGTGAATTCCTTTTTGCAATGCTATCCGGTCTTATCCCAAAATGGGAGGCTTATTGAGTAGTGCTGTTGGACTACTTTCACCTATGCAGCTCAAAAGATAATCCCGAATAAATAGAAGTTCGTAATTAGCTTAGGATTAAGATCGAGTTATCCTTGGTCATTTTAGTTTGAAATAGTCAGTTTTAACAGTAAACGGTCGTTATAAAGAAAAGTAACTATTTTGAGGTCCAGTCTTATGCAAACTCTTTGCATAGGATGCCTCCACTCACATATCTCTACATGAATGATTTGTGGATCAAATCATTTATATCAATATACAAAATGGGCTGCATCCAATAGTGTTACCAGGATGAGATACCCAACTTCATCCATATGCTTCATAGACCATTTAAGCTATATACTATAACTTGATCATATTTATGTCACTAAATAAAGTTAAAGTATTCATACTATAGCCATGGATTTGTTTATTGGATTTTCATAAGAGAATGCAATATCAATAATTTTATTTGAATAAAATACTCGATAATATTTTATTGATAAATAGAATGTTTAACACGAAATTTACGAATTGCAGGTTTTTAGGACATTCCCAACATTCACATACATGTTTAAGTTACATAAAATAACCTAGGATATTAGTTTATAGGATTGAGTTAATGCACATATAAAATAAAAATTATTTTATTAATAACAATTTGTTTATACATAAGTTTACAAACTACGTGAATATAAGAGATTTAGGATATCAAACCCAACAGAAGGTTTGCTATACAATACCATAGGATTAATCTTCTTTTTACAGGTTTCAGCTTTAAGATTTGGGAGAGTTGAAGCCGAGATAGTGTCTATAAAATAAAGTGTTTGGACCAGTTAGTTTATAAACTTTGAAATGTGTTGTAATAAATAGATTATTTTTAGACAATTGTCTACTTGGTCATAATAGTGGCAAGGCAAGACAAGTCAAGATGGCAGTAAGTATCACAAAAGAGTGGTGTTTGTTGTCTTCATGTATTCTTCTGGGTGAAAGAGGTAAGCTCGAGAGTGGGTGTAACATGACTCATTCGCAAAGACCACATATTAATCAACCTGAATATGTTGCGATCAACACCATTAAATATGGCATTCAATGAATGAGAATTCCTTAAAGATGTTTCATCTTCAGCTTTAGACCACTGTAATTCAGGTTTCAAGATTTCCTTTCCATCACCAGTTTGATGGTTGCAACCAATCACTACAGCCTTCCAAGTTTTAATGTCAATTGACTTTAGAAAGGCAGTAATTCGAGCTCCAGTACGAATAGTTTCCATCTAAAACAGGAGGACGAGTAGTGCAGCCACCTTCTTTGATTCCGTTCATGATCATAGCACCTGAGATAAAGGTGGCCCACTCTAATAGCAATTGAAAAAGCTATAAGATGACTCGTCACTCAGAACATGGATGTTAAACAGAAAGTACAGAAAAGCACTATAACAACAAAATACAACACCAAGAAAACAATTAAAGACACATAGAAGTTGGTAACCTAGTTTGGTAAAATCCACCTACGTCTGGGGTTAGTGTGCCCAAGAAAAATGATTCACTAATATTAAATAATCAAGCAATTACAATGTAGTACTTATCTGCAATACAACAACTACTACAGCGACTAACGTAGAGCCCAACTCACAGATCGCCTAAGCTCCCCTTAAATGTGATTCTCCCTCTCAAACGAACTTAGGCTCCCTCTAAGTGTGTTAATATTAGTTTTGTACACTTTGACTTCCGACAGTATGTGTGAGACTCCTCTCCAACTTTATTGTCTTCCTTTCTTCTTAGTGAAATCCCTTCACTGATGAATCTTAGGTACTACATAAGATGGAGAACTCCTTCTCAAAAGAATGAAGTTTTGGGCTCCCCCTAAGACCGAGAATCCCTTCTTAATAGTAGTGCCTTAGGCTTCCCTAGGACATAAATTCTCTTCAAAGTCTTGCACTTTTCAATATATGAAATCGCACAATGGAATACTGCGAGCAAAGATAAAAAACATGATGTTGCACAAATCAGGCAACAAGAACAAAAAAAACTCTCTAACGATGACCCATTGTGGCAGCCCTAAATGATCATCACTATTCTCCTTTTAAAAACTATGGCCAAGAATGGAAACAAAATCCCCATTAAAAAAATAAATAAGTTGTGCCTTAAACAAGGAAAATATTAGACAAAATAAATTTGGAGAAATTTTCTAGATAAGGAAAGAAAAATATACTGCGGGAAATAATATCAATTGTGATAGATATTAAGATTACATTTGTGACAACTACAAAAACCTCCACAAGCATCCTTAGAAAAATATAAAGCCAATCAATAGATCTCTAACAAAGTGAAATATTGCCTACAAAAGGTCTTCGAAAACAAAACCCAAAGAAAAACATGAAATTGCTTCAAATACCAAACCTCACTATGGTCTTTCTCCACACCACGAAACACTCTGTTGTTTCTCTCAGGCCAAAGATCCCACAAAATCACACACGACCCTCTCAAGCTAAAGAAAGCGACCGTTCTCTTCAAAAAACATATGGAAGAACTCCCCGATCATCAAACTAATATCCCTTTGATGAGCAGTCATATAAAAAATCAAACTCCAAAAAGAAATCATTCCACACAAATCTTGCAATGGACACTCTCAAAGAAGGTGATCAAGATTTTCCTCCGCCTTCCGACAAAGAATGCAACACCAAGGGCCCATTGATGAAGGCATCTTCCTCAAAAGCCTATCTATCGTGTTCATATGCCTGAGCAAAACTTGCTAAGAAAAAACTTGACTTTCTTTAGAATCTTAATTCTCTATAAGGCATCAAAGACTGACTCAAGTCAAGGCTCTAACTTTTTGTCTTGAGGCTTGGGCCTTTGTGAAAATTCACTGAGGCTTCAACTCTGTGACACTTTGTGAAGCAACTAGTATTAATTTTCCTATTCTTAAATAATATAAAGGTTAGAGCTCTTATAGTTTGAACTATTAGTAGATAGGCTTTAGAAGCATTGAAGAAAAAATTATAGAATAAGTCAATCCCACTATGTTAGGGTTAGCAAACTCCCCACGGGTTTGGGTTCCCACGGATATCTACCGCAATCAGGGCGAGAAATTCACAGTTTTATCGGAGATGGGGTCAAACCGGAGACACAAAATGGGTTCCCAGTCAGGGACGGAGAGGATATCCCTGAACCCGACCTTGTCCCGGTTATTTTATATGTATATATAACATAGTAGGTTTTTTTTAGAAGATTATATACTTTATTTCATAAGCTTTACAATGTTTTATATATTTAGAAACCTTATACAGTAGCTTTATTTTATATATATAAACACATAGTAGCTTTATAATGTTTTTATAAAACAATAGCTTATATATATATGCAGTAGGTCTTTTAAGAAGATTATATACTTTATTTCATAAGCTTTACAATGTTTTATATATTTAAAAACATTATACGGTGGCTTTATTTCATATATATAAACACACAGTAGCTTTATAATATTTTATGAAAAAATAGCTTTATAAAGCTACTACCTTTCTTTTAATATTTTTAACCTTTTTTAATTTAATTTGATAATATAATTAACTTTATTTTTTTTATTAAATTTATAATAAAATTGCTAAAATACTTTTTAATTATTAATTAAATAAATAAACCAATAATAATACTAACTTATTACCTAAAATATTTAGAATTTCAATATAAATACTAAAATTTGATTGATTTTAAATAAAAATAATTAAAAATTAAAATAAAAAATGAAATTTTTTTTCCCGTAGAGTCCCAATCCTCATACATGGATTCCCCGACTCCCCAAAGCAAGGAATGGGGCGGGGATGAGTGTCTTTTGTTTAAGGGATATAAATGAAATTATTGTGCAATCTCATTAAACAGTCTAAACCCTGTCGATAGAATTTTCAATGTTGTTTCTTCTCATTAGTATTCTCTGTAAACATGTTAATGTTGTTGCTGATAATGTTTTCCTTCATTGCTCCTTGAGCTCTTCACTTTGGTAGAAGCTGTTGAACTATTTTAAAATATTTTTTAAGGTCGCCCTGGGTCTACTGTAATGTTGTCAATCTCTTCTTTCAAAGTTGTTTGTTTAATAAGTAGTCAGGGTTCGTCAGTGCCATCACTCATGTTAACTCTTTGGACTATCTGGACAGAAAAGCTGAATGACTTGAAAATATTGGAAGATATGTGAAGAGAGCTTGGTTCATCCCAGTGCTACTTCTACATATTACTCTCTCTCGAGATTCTCCTTTTCCTAATTATAGCATTTCCTCGATTGTACTCATATGGATCTTTGAGAGGGTGAGAGATCTCTTTGTGCCTTATATCTTAGACTTTACCATTTGTCGTCTCTTAAAAACCTCTTTGTTGTTGACTTTCTTGTGTGGCCAGGGACTCGTTTCTTCTCGTTTGGGTTTTGTCGTCACCTTTCCAATAGGAAGACAACTGACGTTGTTTCTTTTCTTTCTTTGCTTGAGAATCACTCTTTTAGGCATGAAGAAGAGGTGTGAGGGTTTAGAGACCCAAAATTTCGAAAGGGTTCTCGTGTAAGTCCTTTTTTTAAAGTCTTATAGACCATTCTCCCTTAGGTGAGTCGGCTTTTTCCGTCCTTTGGAGGATTAAGGTTCCTAGGAAAGTGAGATTCTTCACCTGGCAAGTTTTGCATGGTCGTGCGAATATAATGGATCGTCTCACTAGGAAGTTTTCCTCTTTCATTGGGCCATTTATTGTATCCTTTTTCAGAAGGCGGAGGAAGCTCTAGATCATACTCTTCGACGCTACAAGTTTGCTAGTTCTATTTGGGGGTGTTTCATCCAAGAGTTTGGCTTTTCATTTGCTCACCAAAGGTATGTTAGCGCTATAATCGAGGAGTTCCTCCTCAATCCGCCTCGTGAGGAGAAGGGGCGCTTTTTGTTGCTTGCAGGGATGTGTGCCATTTTATGGGTTTTGTGGGGGGAAAAATTGTAGGATTTTTAGAGGAGTGAATAAGGACCTGTGAGTTTTGGTCTCTTGTTCACTTTCATGTTTCTTTGTGGGTTTCAGTTTTAAAGACCTTTTATAGCTACAGGTGTTATTTTGCATAGTTGGAGTCCCTTCCTATAGAAGAGGTGTTCTTGTGGATGGTGTGTTTTTATGTTTGTATTCTTTCAATTTTTTCCTCAATAAAAGTCATTATTCTTGTCCCAAAAAAAAAAATACTGGATTTTTTGTAGCGTTATCCCCTCTCATGGCTTGGTTAGTCCTTTTGTATATTTAATGTAGAGTAGTTCTTATTTCTTATCTAACTTTTTTATCAGAATAATAGTTTTCCGGGTAAGATATCTAATTTTTTAGTATTACAAGTGTTTTTCCTTCTCTTTCTTAGGAAACAAGAAAATGGAGAATTTGTTCTATTATCTTTTCATGTATTCCAAATACAGAGATGACACATGTATTTATAGAAGATTACGTTATAACAGAAAATAGCTAAAATAGTTAAAGTAATTGGGCTTAATTTCAGCAATAGGCTTTGGGCTAGACCTCCTTAATGTGCTATCTTAACATCCCCTCTCAAGCCAATGGAAGATGCAGATATGATATTGAGCTTGGAACGAAGCTTTAGAAAAGCTTGTGTAGAGATGGCCTTGGTAAATATGTCTGCTACTTGTGTTGAATCTGGTAGATGTCGTATATCAGTCTTCTTTGCTAAGAAAAGGTCACAAACAAAGTAAATATCAATTTCAACATGTTTAGTCTTTGAATGAAGGATTGGGTTTACACTGAGATGTACAGAACCGAGGTTATTACACCAGACTATTGGAGTTTGTTCAACACAGATTTTCAACTCATTTAGTAGTGACTTTAACCATAATACTTCAGTAGCTCCAAGAGCTAAAGCTCTATATTCAGCCTCAGTACTTGATCTTGAAATAATAGATTTTTTTCTCGAATCCCAAACAATAGGATTATTTCCAAAGAAGATACAAATACCTGAGATAGATTTCCTGTCATCTGGATCAAACGCCAATCAACAGCTGTAAAACTAATGATATTGAGAGTGGATGGTTTTTGGAGATATAGACCACATTCAAGAGTTCCTTTTAAGATATCTTAGTATCCTTTTGACATATTTTCAATGGATAACTGTTGGAGCATGCATGAACTGATATGTTTTGTTTACACAAAAGGAAATTTTAGATCTTGTTAAAGTAATGTATTGTAAAGCTCCTGCAATACTTCTATATAAAAAGGGATCATGAAACTTGTCACCTTGAGTGGCTGATATTGTTGTTGAGCTGACAGTTGGAGTTGTAATACCATTAGCTTCAAACATTTTTGCTCGATGTAGTAGGTCAACTGTGTATTTTCTCTGAGATAAAAACAATCCTCCAATCTTGGGATAGGATACTTCAATGCCAAGGAAATATGTTAGCACTCCAATAACTTTCAAAGAGAACTTTCCATTCATCACATCAATGATCTTCTAATTGAATGTTTCTGAACTTCCTGTTATTACTATGTCATCAACATAGATTAATATGTAGCACTTCTCTATTCTTGTCAACCTACACAATAGTGATGGATCAGCTTTGGAGCTAATAGAACCCAAGGAATAGAGAAATGAGCTTAGTCTTTCAAACCAAGTTCTTGGAGCTTGTTCAAGATCATATAATGCTTTATTCAATTTGCATACATATCTCGTATTTGATTCTTCAATGAAGCCAATTGGTTGTTCCATATAGACTGTTTTGTCAATATACCGTGAAGAAATGCATTATTGATATCAATTTGTCTCAGCTTCCACCCAAGAAAAAGAGCATAAGTAAAAAGAACCCTGATGGTTACAAACTTTACAACAGGGCTGAAGGTTTTAGTATAGTCTATATCAGCAGCTTGATGAAACCTTTTGCTACCAATCGGATCGTATATCTTGAGATTGAGCCATTTGAATTTCTTTTTATTTTGAAAACCCATTTGCAACCAAAAATTTTACTTTTTTTAGGGCGAGGAATCAGACTCCAAGTTTGATTTTTTATTAAAGCATAAAACTCCTCCTTCATAGCAGTTTTCCAATGATCACACTTCAAAGCTTCTTTTGCTTTTAGAGGTTCAGCCTCCTTATAGTCCAGTAGATAGACTTTGGGTTTGAATATCCCATTCTTTGCTCTTGTTATCATAAGATGTGTTGGCAGAATTATGGCAACTCATGTGACATGCACGTGACCACGTGACTACAAATTTTTAAATCCCTACATTTGCCCTTGCCTTGTTCGTATAGGTTGTTGTTGATGAAACTACAAATACCTGGTAATTCCAAAATAGAAAACAAGGTCGAGGTATATATACAGTGTAATTGTTGATATTTAAGGACAACTACCTTCCTAATTTTGGTCATGTAGTTAATATAATTTCTATATTTTATTATTATTTTAAATTATGTTTAACCACTTTTTGAATTTATCTCACCTTAATAAAATATCCAAATTTTTCTACCAAT
Source organism: Benincasa hispida (assembly GCF_027475165.1). Classification (NCBI taxonomy): domain Eukaryota; kingdom Viridiplantae; phylum Streptophyta; class Magnoliopsida; order Cucurbitales; family Cucurbitaceae; genus Benincasa; species Benincasa hispida. Next base: position 8,671,189 of record NC_143482.1, on the reverse strand, counting down.
TTTATATTTGAAATATCCATATATTATTAAAACTTCTTTTATCCATATATTTAATTCAAATCTCTATATTTTTTTTTCATAATTGTATACATACATTTTTAATAAATTAGCTATATATTTCTCACATTCTTAATAAATTAGTTGTATATGTTATTTTTATATTATTTTAACATTTTAGGAAAAGAAATATCACTTCTTAAAAAATGGTCATGCTTTAATTGCACAAGAATTAGTTGAATTGTTGTTCCATACATTGCCACAACTTTTGTTACTTATATAAAGATTTCATCAATTTAGGTTTTTTTTGTGGTTTATTTAACAAACTACTCTTTTTGCTATGACTTTACAATTAGGATTTGATTTAAAATAAAACAATCTCTTCCTCATTTTCCCTCTTTTAGAATTTAAATTTTTTTATAATATTAAAATTAAACTTTGATAACTACTCCACAAAATGATTTAAAATAAACCAATGTCGTGTTATTTTTTTTCCCTAATTGATTCAAATTAAGTATTTGTTTTGATTTGATTTAACCGCTTTTTTAAAATATTCAGAATTAATCCATATTTAATTTGTTTATCACCATTTGGATTTTAATTTATAATACATCTTTAAATTTTATATTATTTTATTCATTTTTTATTATTCTAAATTCGGATTAATTTTTTTTATTTTAATTAGGATTTTACGGAATATTTTATACATATTATCATCTAATAAACTGTATATTTCATTTAAATTTGATCATTTTTTTGTATTTTCAATTATCTTTTATTCATTATCATCTAATTATATTACTATATCATTACTTTGTTGGATTTTATGTCCTAAAACTCATGGGATGTAAACAATGGAACTTACTAAAAGTTCAATAAGGTATTATTGAATAGACGTTTTGCTTAATAGAAATCCAATAAACCTGAAAATCCCTTGACTATTGGATGGGTACTTGAACTTTATATGGAAACATAAAGGTGGATCGAGTAAATAATCAAAATGATCTATAGTATATGAATAAGGTTGGGTTCCTTATTCTAGTAACTATTGGATGCGGTCTGCTTTGTAGTTGTTACAAGGAGTTGTAAAGTGCTACGAACGAAGTGATCCTAATTCGTTCATGTTGGGACATGAAGAGTGGGGGTGTCCTTGTGTAAAAGGGTTTGTACAAGATCAGACCACGAAATTAGTCACTCTTAGTTGTTTAATGTTTAAGACGAACTATTTCAAAGCGATGACCTAAGTAACTTGACCTTAATCCTGAGCTAACTATGAACTTCTGTTTATTTGGAATTATCCTTAGATTTGCATATGTAAGGGTTGACTCAACAGTGTCGGCTCAATAAACCTCCCATTTCAGACCGGATAGATAGTTGGAGACATAGGGTGCAAGAAGAAATTCACTCCTATAGGATAGTAGAGAGATTATTCCTACTGATTTTTTGGTCTTGAACGAGGGGCCCTGCCCTCTCACTGGCCCAAGAGGGACTTGGTTTTGTCAATTGGATCACAAAAAAATTGTTCATTAGAGGACTTAAAGAACAACAGGTAATTTCGGAGGTAAAACAGAGATTCAACCCAGCTGTTATTACTTACAACCTATTGACTTACTAATCATGGTTATATCGAGTGGACATAATATATGTACAGGGGAGTTTAGTGGAGTGATCCATTAGTTAACGAATGGGTGTTAGATCAGTATAATGAGTTTAGATTAGCTCTAGAGTAGCGTGATAAGTTAATTTGAAACGTTCAAATTAGAATCAAGCGGAATTGGATAATATATATTTAAATATGATTTAAATATATGAAGATGAATTTGTGTAAAATTAATTTAATATTGGATATTAAATTAATTAGAATTATTTAAATTATTTAAATAATTATTTATTAATTTTATTAGAAAATTAATTTGTAAAATTAATAAATTTTGATTTTAGAAATCAAAAGTGATTTTTAAATCAAAATATAGATTTTGGAAATAGAAAACAATGGGATTTTCCAACCTCATCTTCAACTAGCTCACATAGAACCCACCATCATCAAGCTTCATTTACTCCAAGCATAAGCTGCATCCCAGGTAGCAAATCTCTTTGCATGATAGTCTGCAATATATTGAAGAGATTGGAGTGAAGTTGGATTGATTGCAACCGATTGAATTTTAGCTGAAAATTTGGGTAGAAGAAGGTGTTCTTCATTGGGTTGCTGCAATGAGCATTCTTCAAGTTCCCTTTTATTCCAGCTTATTTTGAGTCCCACAACACACCAAGAGAATAGTAGGGAAGATCTTGTGGTGGTCTGCACAAAGATTTGGAGGAATTAGCAGCTGGAAATCGTGATTTCAAAGGTTCTTCAAAGCTATGTTTTGAAACCCATTAAATTCTGTTTGAGCCTGCTTTCTTTTTTGCCAAATATTCATTTTTGCAATCTTGCTGTTTTTGCTATGCCTCCACAATGAGTTAGGTTTCTTTCGTAGGTTTTTGTGGTTGATGGAGTTATAAATACAGTATAATTATTGAAGCTTATGAAAATGAAATTATGAATATAGTATATCGTAAATAAACGAACTCCTTTCCTCATTTTTTTTCCTTGAATTATATTTGAATTTATATTTTATTATCAAATTAGATTTTATTTAACTACTTATCAATTTTTTTAATCAGAATAAACAAAAACTTACTGCTTTTCTCTTCAATTTATATTTGAATTTTTTTTTATTATCAAAATTGATTTTATCCAACTAACTTTTGATTTGTTTATATGTTTGTTACAAATTCAATTGTATCTAAATATTTTTTATTATTTTATACATACTGTTATCAAATTAATTTGATCTTTTTTTCTTTATATTTTCGATGTTTTCAATTTTCCATATACAAACATGTAAAAATAGTTTGTTGAACCTAAAAAGAAACATATAAATGGGAATTAAACTTTAAATGTTTGAAACATGTGAGTGTGTATATATATATTTTTCAGTTTATTATTACTATTAATATTAATAATATTATTATTATTAGTATTCTTATTCTTATTCTTATTATTGTTATTATCATAATTATTATTATTTATCAAAAGAAGATAACAAAAAACCCTAAATCTTATCTTCTACATCTTCTTCATCTTCTTCACTTAGCCGCTCCCAAAATCTCATTTTCTCCTTTGCAATCTCATGTTTTCGATCGTTGGTTCATCAACTCCTTCTTGAATTCCATGATCTTAGCTAGCTTTTAACGACCATTCTCACCAGCTTTTCGGCCTTTTTTTACTTGCACACATGTTTTCTGCTTTTGTTTCTACTTTGAACATCATTTTCAACTATGACGTTCTGGGATTGGTAATGTTTAAAGTTGGTTTTCAAGATCCAATGAACAAAATGGTCACATGGAATGAAGATGATGAAACTCCCTACAACTGGTTTGGTGTCAAACGCAATCATACTTCTAACGGTCACATCGTCATGAAGTTGTAATTCCTTCACATATTCACTTGCCAACAACAACCTTACTCGTAAAATCAACTTTGCTCTTTCTCACCTTGGAGGAAGTCCATTGTTGTATACACCCATTGACTGCTCGTCATCTTCCTTTGCATAAAGGATCATATGAGGTGATTTTTAATTTTGCTTCTCGAATGTTTAGATACTATGTATTTGTGGTTCTAGAATGTCTAAGTAAAGTATATTGGTGGTATTTGTGTTGTTTTTGAAGTAGTGTATCTTTGCATTTTCATTTGTACTTAATTTTGTTATTTTAGGGTCGTTTTGTCATTTACTAATTAGTATTTTTTATTATATAAGTTTGTTTTGCTATTTTTATAATTTTGAAACTTTTTTGTCATTTTTTCAAATGAAACTTTAAAATTTGTTGTTTCTCTTGTCAGTCCTATTATTTATTAAGGTGGACAATCATTTTTATGATTCATTTCATTTGGATTGGAGTCCACTTCTGTAGTTTATTTTTGGACTACATTTTTGTGGGCTTGTCTTTTGTTTGCCTGCCAAAAAAGAAGACTAGTGGTTTTTTCTGTATTTATTAACGAGAATAATAACATATTTTAACTTTTCATTTGTAAAAATAGCAAATCAACATTTCATTCATAAAAATAACAAAACAAATTAAAAAATAAAATATAAATGAATTTATAAAAGTCTAAACTACCATCAACCATACAAATGAAATTGCAAATGAATTCATAATTACATTGTAATTAAAACAAACATCTATAGACTATCGGTTGGCCAGATTCTAGCACTCCACCAACCTCTTTTCCAACCAAATTGTCGTCATTTTTCTCTCCGAAATTGACTCCTCAGCCAACAATGGTGCGGTCATGAATAGAATCTCCAAGGTAAACAGGTTAATACCAACCCCGTCTATATGCTTGACATATCTTTTCACAATGACTCGATAGGAATCACTTTAGAAAGAAGAGACTCTGCGACTTGAACTATTGGTCGTAGTCGATTAAGTTTGAGTCTTTCATCATGCACTAGTGGATTTGATCCGTTAAGTCAAGCCTCCAGAGTAGACTTGTAGTCAATTGGGAATAAAAAATAAAATCAATAAGAAAAAGATGAAAATTGAAAAATTAGATAAAACAAAATTTGAAATTGAAGATAAGATCAAATATGATAATTGAAAAAAAAGTTACATTTGATTTTTAAAAAGATTACATCCGATTTTAAAATTCGAAAAGTGTAGGGAGGTAATGTAGGAGAAAATCAAGATTTATACTAAAAACTTTGCAAATAGCAGAATTAGTTGTAACTGAAAATCGAGATGAAGGCATTTTAGGGATAAAGAAAAATAGGAACACGTGTGAGACTATATTTGCTATAAATTTGATGAAAGTTCTATTTTGCTATTCTTCCCATTAGAATCTTTAAAATAAAAAAATAATATGATTCAAAATAAAAAAAGATTAATTAATAAAAATGAGATTTTTTTTTATCCCACGTTTAAAAAAAAAATTATAATAAAGATAATCATAAAAACAATTTAAAAAACGTATGATTTAATTATGATTAAGAGAAAATCTACTATAAATATAAAAAGTTAGGAAAACTAATATAATATAAGATTTAAAATTTTCAAAATAAGATAATAATAGAAATAATTTAAAAATAAGATAATATGATATTTTAAATTTCAAACCAAGATTTGAAAATTAGTAAATTACGAGATTTATGAAATATTATCCATCACTAGATTTATGGAAAATTATCTGCTTGAAATAATGATATTAATTGCCATTAAAAGTCTGCTCAGATATATAGTTGAGCAATTAATTACAGTCTCATTAATACAGATGTCAAATTAATTACACTGCAATTTCTATTTTTTCAAATGATAGTGTAATTACCGCTATATACTTGATTATTCCAAAAAGAAGACTAGTTGTTTTTTCTGTATTTATTACCGTTTCCTTTGTTTCCTGCGGTTCTGTTGTAGCGTGAAATTCTTTTTCTAATTTTTCTGTTTAGTGGTGGCTAATTTCTAACTATACAGTTCTGTAATTCTGAAAACTTCAATCATCTTTTTATGAGACATTGAGCTGTTTTTATTACTACCTATAAAGATGTTGCTATAGAGTTATTTAGGTTAAATTACTAATGGTTTCTATGGTTGGAGAAAATTAAAATTTAGTTTTTATGGTTTGATGATAAAATTTTCATAAATAATCATGAAGGGTTTTATCAAATCATAAGAATTAAATTATAATCATAAAGTAGAGTCTAAATTCTAATTTTTTTCAAAATTATAAGGACCAAATTTACAATTTAACTATTAGTTGAATAGTTGAGACTCTCAGTCCATCTTTATACATCGAGATGCAGAAAGAATTACAATAACCATATACATAGGCTAGGTCGGTCCCTTTTAAATTTAATACAGTTTCATATAGTCTTTGCCTATTCCTTGAGTTGGTTGGTTATATTGAGCGTGAAAGAGCCCTGGATAACTCGGAAATGTCAGGAGTTGGTATTTATTCTTCTGTGCTCTTATTACAATTTAATCATTCATTGATGCACTATACGAAAAAGATTGTACAGGTTGTTGCCATATCATGTGGTGGATGACTATGAGGCTAAAGAAGACGATAGAATCCTCACTCTGATCCAACTGGCCAAATGCTGTCACGCTCGCAACAGTGGGACCATAACATCCCTGTCAAAATTTCTGAGTTCATTGCCACTTTTGAGAAACAGGTGTTGGCCTTCAACATTATAACTCGCAAAAGAGCATTGGGGGAGTATCGTTCAGAAGAAAGATTGATGTTTGAACAAGCCCTTTTGCAAGAAGAGAAACGGAACCTTCTGGAACTGAAAGCTGAGATTGAGTTGAGAGGCAAGGCTAGCAAAGAGGCTCATGATGCCAAAACGCGAATGGCCGCAATGATGCAGACCAACCAAACACGGAGTGAACCACAGGCTAATGAAATGATGGTTCGAGCTCCCATGAAAACCGGTGCGCATGTTGGATCCCAAAGCCGCGATGTTCCAGTTGGCCATGGTGTTGGGGACCAGAAGCATCCTCATCCAAGTGAAATGATCAATAGATGGGGAAACAACACACAGGGAGATGAGAAGGAAGCATCAGATGACTCATGGCCGGAGCCACGTAGGGACCAGAAGCATGTGCCCCTCAATTTATCCGTCCTTTGTATTTTTAATATAAATTATAATGTGATGTATTTTAATTTATATATAAAAGTTCAACTTAAATAATGATATTGATTCTAGTTTATTGGTGTGGAGTATTGTCAGTTTAGTGAAGCACAAGGATTTGAATCCTATGACTTACCAACAAGTTTAGTGAAGCACAAGGATTTGAATCCTATGACTTACCAACATAAACCCAACTCATGCAAATCCTAGTAAAAGATAAGTTGGTGAAACAATGAGTCCTTTACAATATAATGGGTCTTTTCTTTAATAAATAAATAGTCAAACAATACTTTCTTTTATTGGCAATAGAATTGGGTAATTTATAATTTTTTTTCTTCTTTTAGAAATTCACTTTTCAATCTAACTCTCAAGAACGTTCTATTAAAAAGATTTCCTTTATTTGTCTACGTAATTTTTATATTCACATTATGCTATATATATATATATACTCGTTATTTTTATATTCACATTACTCGTATAGGTTTTTAAAATTAATTTTAAAGTTCAAAGTAGAAGATTACTTGTTGTCACTCGTTTGGATATACAAGCTCGACAAGTAAGTTTTAAAATATTCTTAGACTTTAAGTTTTGATGCTTTTAAATCTATATAATAGAATGCAATATTCTTATTATTAATACTTTTGTAGAGTTAATTCAAAATTAATATGGAGAGATATTATAAAGGAAAAACAAAAATATAGACCGTAGAGACGGTAGAGACATCATCTTCAAAGAAGAAAAATGTTTTGGATTCTAATCAATCTTATACTAAAATAAATCTAGAAGAACTACCTACAGATCTTAGTCTAGATATTCTAAATACAATGAATTTAGTCAAAATTTGTAACAAAATACTATAGAAAAAAAAAAGAGAGAGAGAATTTGATTGGAATTCGTTTGAGTATTGGTTTTTTTATTTATGTCATAATCATGATATTGAAGTTCTTAAAATGGATTACCTATTTCTAATTCGATGATGAAAAAGGTGAAATTCTCAGCCAGTTGCAAATTTACATCATTATTGTGTTGAAGTTTTCTATGTAATCATTAATATATAACTTCAAGAGCTGAATAATCATTTTACTGAAACAAATGTTGAATTGCTTCTCTATGTGGCATGTCTAAATCCGAGTAATTCATTTGTTTCTTTTGATAGAAAAAAGTTTAGTTAACTTGTTCAATTTTACCCAAAAGACTTTTAAGCTATTGAACTCTTTATGCTTGAGAATCAACTTTAAAATTATATTAGTGATATGTATTCACATATTGAGTTTGTTGAGCTAAAAAGCATATGTGATCTTGCATAAAAATGGTCATGACGAATAAAGATAGGGTCTATCCATTAGTTTACAAATTACTCACATTGGCATTAATTTTACCTGTTGCTACAACTATTGTAGAGAGAATATTTTTTTATATGCATATTGAAAGACTTGATTATGTAATCTAATGAGAAATCAATGGATGAATGATTGTCTTATAACCTATATTAAGTTAGATACTAAATTTATCATGGATCGATTTCAAAATATGAAAATTCGTATATGACAATTGTAATGTATTAAATTGGTTAATTTATGATATTATGAACACTTTTTTTACTTTCATTTTTAGATTTATTTTTATTAGATTAGTACATATAGTGCCCTATATAGAATTCCTGACTCCGTTACTTGAATGAGGAGGAGGCTGAGAATAGCCACACGGGCATACACGATAGTTGGCGCAAAGTTGGGGAATGATCTGAATAGGAGATGAAATGTTGGTGGAACAGCTCATTGGAATGAATCAATGTGAAGTTGGGATGGATGGAGGAGAATGATAAGGATTTAGTTGTTTTCTCCAATCAATGAAAACTGCTTTGTCAACTCATTATAAAGAGACGTTGCGTATTTGAGTAACAACGATCGAACGTCAAATTGTCCATTGAACTCGAGGGTAATGGGCATGTTGGATTTTTTAGTAGAAATACATGTCTTGTACTTCTATATTGGTGATCAAATTACTACAAGTTCCAAAATATATATATATATATATATGTCTGGGTGAAAAGCAATATGATACGTTAAAAAGAAGATTTGAAATGGAAGAAGAAATTGACGAGGAAACTTCCTAATATCTTATCTTCACTCTACATTTAGGGGGTGTTTGGCTCACCAACATGAGTTGAGCTGAGTTGAGTTGTATAATATACAAACTCATTGTTTGGTCCACCAACTTTAAATGTTGGTAGAGTTGAGTTGGTATATTTTACCAACTCACCTCGACTCACCCCAACCCGTCCTTCTTTCTATGTTTTCAATGGCTCTACCCATTGGTCTTTGTCACACTCTGAAAACTAACTTCGGGTTCCGATAATCACCTTCGATGACAATTTTGGTGATCAACTCCGGACTTCGACAACCACCTCTGATGCAAATTCTGGTGACGAAATCCGGACTCCAACAACCACCTCCGATGACAGCTCCGACGACCAATTCTGAGCTCCGACAACCTTCATATGACCAACTCCAACAACCAATTCTGGCCTCTGACAACCACCTCCGTTGACCCAACTCCAACGACCACCTTCACTCTACCAACTCTGATTACTAATTGGCTCTGATAACAAACTCCAATGACCAACTCCGACTACAAACTCCGATGAAAATCACCTTCGATGATTACCTTTGAGCGAGCAAATTCGACGACCAACTTGGGGCTTTGACAACCACCTTCGACAACAAACTCCGACAACCAACTTTAATATCACCTTCATGCGACTAACTTTGGGCTTCGACAGTCACCTCCGACTACAATCTTCAGTGAAAATCATCTTCGATGATCAATTTTGATGACCACTTTCGCCCGACCAACTCCGAGATTCAAAAATCACCTCTGATGACAAACTTTGACAACCAACTCTAATATACCTTCATGCAACCAACTTCAGGCTCTTACAACCACCTCTGACTACAAACTCTAGCAAACATCATCTTCAATAATCAACTTCGACAACCACTTCCGACTACTGTAAGACTTATGATGGTTAAAGTATATTGTAGGGTTGTTGATTATATAAAATATATTATTTTATCTGCAATAAATGCAATATGTATACATAAAAATTTGAAAAAAAAATATTTTTATTTAATTGAATTCACATATCAAATGAGTGTTAAGAATATTTAGACGAAAAGTATGTAACATCTAACAAAAAAACCATAAAATAAATTTTTTTTCCTAGAACATTTTCCAGCAAAAAATAGTGAAAAATAGATATTGTTCTCTGATGATCCTCCAAATTTAGAGGAAATTAATGTGAAATGGTTGAAGAACTGAGGTGACATTTCATTGGTTGTTACGATGATGGGGAAAATTTAATTAAAAAATTCATAACATAGTAAAAATATAGAGCATCAATAGAAAGAAGAAGAAAAAGAAGAAGATGATAATGAAATTCATGGAGAAAAATTAGCTAGAATCAAAAGTTTTGATTTCGCTTTGGTTTCTTATTTTATTTAAACATATTTCTACAAGAAATGTAATGTGTTAATTTTTGTTCATTGTCCAAAAAAGAAATAAATAAAAATAATTTAAAAATTAAAAGAAAAAAATTGCAATTCATATTTTATTCAAACAAAGATAGGTAGAATTATTGAATAAAAAAGTTTCAAAACAAAAATAGTAATCTATGAAGCACGGATACTTCATGTGAGGCAAAGAATCCGTATCAGACACATATCGGATATTGATACTTCCCAGATACGTATCTTACACGCAATATGACTATCTATTTCTACGCGTACCTTTTTTAAAGAAAAAAGACAAGCAACTCATCTAATATTTTTCAATCTAAAACTAGACAACTTATTTAAAAAACACACTACTCGAGTCCAAAACTAAAAGGAAAAAATAAATAAATAACGGACCAAACTCTATACTAGAATCATCTAATCTTCATCTTCACATTTGAATCCCCACAAGGTCCACCAAAATATAAACCATTTGAATATCTTCAACAATTCAATGAAAAAGTTCTTCATTTATCTTCATATTTCTCCCTCTAATCTTCTTCTTCTTTGCAATATGAGTCACTTTTCTATTACATTTTATTAACTATTGTACTTCAACATCTTAGAATTTTTTTATTATTATTATATTTCAGTGTTTGTATTCTATCTTGTGCTATTGTTATTAATCGTATGCTAAATTTATCTATATCCTAGATTTTTTTAAAAGAAATGAAAAGTGTATCTTCAACATATTAGTATCCTCATTTTTTAGAAATATATATATTAAAAAATATATTTAAGATGACGCATCTTTAGACGTATCCATATCTTAGTTTTTTAGAAATTGATGAATCTTCGTATTCGTATCGTGTAGCCGTATCTGTGTCTGTGCTTCATAGATAGTAATCATAAAAACATATTATTGAATAAAAAAATTTCTAAAACCCAGATATATAAACTTTATACCCCAAACACTGACATATGAACTCTCTACAGACATGAACTTCAGACATCCTATTTCAACTCTACATCCCAAACAGCCTCTTAGAGTAACATTCACAAAACCACTGTTTGAGTTTTCACATTTAGGGATGTTTCATTGGCAAAATGCAATATCAACTACACCAATATGAATACTCACAATCATAGGTTGTTCCATGCGTTTTATATTAGAAAAACATTCACCGAAAAGAATGCATAAATACATACATAATATACATATATATACACATACATATATTAAAAGAACAATTATTTGAAAACTCGAAACAATCTGTATTATGTGATTGACATTATTTTTAATATCATTTAGCCACAACCTTTTTAACGTTCTTGATGTTAGAAAAATTATCACTGATGCTGATTTTCTTATAAATACTATTGACGTTGGAAAAGTATCTTTGGCGTGACTGCAATATAGTTGACAGATTCAAGATTGTGTCATTAACTATTTTTAGTGCATGAGAACGGAAATTGTCTTTTTTTTCAATAATTAAATTTGTTAGAGAGCTTTCATAATCAAAATTGTTCAAAAAAGTATTAAAAACCATTAAAGAAAACAAGTGTATCATATCAAACACATTCTTTAGTTTTGCTTTCATGAACTTGAGCGAACTCTTGAGGAAAACAAAGAATAAACATCTTGTATTTTGCCAACCCAATAGAAGATAGACCTAATTGGAATAATGCCTTTATAAATATTCAAAGATAAAATACCAATAAGGTAAATTAAGAATTGAAAGTAACCATCTTTCAGCTGAGATATTTTGCTAATAATTCCTCATTGGTAACAAGCATTTCTAGATCCAAAATTCTTCATTAAAAACCAAACCTCCAACTCTTGGAACTAACTTGGGATGGGAGAACTTTTCAAAATGAGATAAATCAATTAAACATACATTTCTGCAAGAGGAGGTGGCCAACTACATCTAGTGAGATATAGGCATGGCAGACACCTTTCTGTCCTTTCAACCCCAAATATATCACTCATTGCTTAAATTTGCACTCCATTGAAACACAATGCATCAAACATCTAACCTATACTAACTAACTGAAATAGGAGGTGAGAGAAGATGGTGCTCAATAAAAACTGAGATCATAATTTGAAATTGGGACAAGCAAAGAATATACAAAATCTGAAATGATTCTACAAAATATTGGGTAGTTGAGAATCTAATCTCTGCTGCAATTCCTTAATCTTCAAAGAAAGTTCTGTCTTCTGCTCCCTATAACTTTGCAATAAATATTCTTTTCCTTCTATCACATCCTTTAAGTCCCCTACCTCTTTTTTCAACATCTCAATTCTCTCCCCATCTCTTCCTTTCTCAGGTACCTCAAAATTGCAATTAACATCCATATAACCATTTGCATGACCGTTTCTCGTCTCACTCGACCAACTTCTTACAGTCGAAGGTGACTTGTCGTTGGGCCCCACCTGCCCCAAACAGTGATCTGCAATTGCTTTTCTGAGCCTCTGAATCTCCCTCTCTGAATCAAACAAGTCTTGGTTTGCTGCATCAAGTTGTGACTGTAAATGAGAGGAATGGGCCACTTGAGTATTAAGAGAATTTTGCAGGTGAACAATTTGATCTTGCATTTCGAGTATCATATCATCTCTCCTTTTCAATTGGTGCCTCAACTTATGAATCACTTCACGCTTGCTGAAGATATCGGAACCAGAATCTGAGACACAAGGTGAGTCTGAGCAATTCGAATGGTGAAATTGCTTTGCAGGCAACTCGAGCCGGTCAGGAGATGATGCCCAAATAATACCGTTCTCCTTATTAAACTCAGAAGTAGGAACCATGACCAAAGGAAGAGCGCTCTCAGATGCAACCACCGTTTGATCGGTAGGTGGGCACTTCAAATCTGTCGTACGTTGAGTCCCTGCAGATGCAACACCATCATGAGAACAAAAACAAGATCGAGTATAAATAGAACCAAAAGCTACAGAAATTATTCAACCACCAGCTTAAAGATCACAAGTTGAACCAGCCAAAAGGGAGTCTTCATCTATGGAAACATTAGTCATCAAGGCAAAAGTTAGACACGTGCAATATTGAGTGATTCTAGTGACGATCAATTCAATGCCTACCAGTTTCCCAATAATACATCCTTTGGAAATGAGAATTGGCTTATCTGGAATGTCTCCCTAACACACTCATCTCTCTAAATGATCTATTTCTTTAACACACTAATCTCTCTTAACGCACTAACCTTTATCAATCATTTGAAGTTCTCCTTTACCCAATAGTTCAAGTGAATAGAACAGACTAATTATTTTACAGGTTCCTGGAATTCACAAGGGTTCAATAGTTAAACAATCTGCTCCAAGTGTCTTCTAACTTCCCCTAGCTTGTTCTAAAACAAATGAAAAACCAAACGTTCATTGAGAAAAAGAATAAAAAGGTATATGGAACGTACAAAAATAAACCCCAAACCAAAAAAAAAAAGAGGCTCCAATAAAGTAAAATGAGACCTAAGAGATTCCATCCCCTTAACCAAGGAATAAGTATCTCTAGGCCAAGCTAAATGAAAATCACACGCAAAGAGAGCAACTCCAAACCCAAAAATGCGTACTACACAACTTTCAAAAAGATGGTCAAGATCTCTCGCCACACTCCTACAACGGATACTATACAACACTGCAACCTTATCATGCAACTTGATTTCCTCGAAGTCGAAACACAGTCCAAGGTATTTACTCTTTCGTGAAGGTCTTGTTGAACAAGGAATTTAACCTTCTCGTGCAACAGAGAAATAGGGGGTTGCACCTTCTCAAATGGGAAAAGGTAAAGCTCCCAATTGAAGAAAAAGGTCTCGGGATCTTTGGCCTCAAACATAAAAACGTGTCTTTGCTGTTAAAATGGATTTGGACACTCCAAAAAGGAAAAATTGCACCTTGAAGGAAGGTAATAGCTAAGAAATACAGCACCAAACAGTTTGACCTTAAACCGGGTTCAACATCCCTATCATCTGCAAAGGGCCCATGAAAATACATGATAGAAATTAGAATCAAGAAGTCAGTCTTCAAAAACATTAGTTGCAAGGAGGGCAGGAGAGATCCACCCTGCTATGGCCAGACAAATGAATGGAAAATGAAGCTCTATACATTTTCCCTTCAATTTATGAGATCTCTTTAAAGACATGCATAGCAGATTTTCCAAAACTCTCGGCGTCTTGGAACATTTGGCCAAGAAGAAAGCCAACAGACAATGAAACAGAAGAGTGGGTTAGATTATCAGAGCCATTATCACATGCTGCCCTCAGTGAAAATTGGGATATGTGGGTCTGAAACTTGGAGAAGGATGGGGTATATTCTTCCAAATTCCTCGCAAGATCTCTGTCTACAAGTATACAAGGAGAAGATTTGTACCATGCCATGGATGGGAAAATACCCGAAAAGATGCAATTGTTTACTGCAGGAACTAGGTCACCTATGCCTAAATACCCATGACAAGCTCCAGCAAGATACCCCCTTGGTTGTACATCTCTCCAAATGCTTTGGAAAAGAACATTGCATGGGAAATAACAAACCTACTCCTAGAGAAGAAAATAGTAGGATGCAAATGGATTTTCACCATTAGATATAAAGTCAGTGAAGAGATAGATAAACTTAAAGCAAGATTGGTTGCAAAAGGATTCACTCAATCCTACAATATTGATTACCAAAAAACCTTTGCCCCTGTAGTAAAATTAAATACTATTAGACCAAAAAAAAATACCTTTCTCAACACAGACATGCAAGAAGAAGCTACATGGATGTACCTACAGGTGTGGAATCAACAAAAAATAATAATAATAATAATAATAAATTTTTTTAGGGGTGCTTGTTTCAAGGGTTGGGCTTCGAATAGGTATGCCCAATCCTTGTTTGGGGCAAAGGGTCTAAGAAGTCTTGGCTTCCTACAAACTTTGCCATGGGTTTGAATTGTAAACACTATTCAAATTCATAGGCTACCCCTTTTTTATTTATTTATTTTCATTACGATAATAATTTTTTAAAATACACTCTCTTTCTTTTCATTCTTTTTTCTTTTGGAGGTTTTTAAAATTATTATTATTATTAGATTTTTTTTTTTTAATCCTCTCTCTTTCATTCTTTGTTTAAAATAAAATATCATATTAAATAATTCTCTTGGGCTTGAAAACTACCATTCATTTTTTTATCAATATGATCTACCCAATGTGAAAATAATGTTTTTGGTTAATTTAATTTAATAACATTTTCATTTTTTCAGTTAGTCAATTTAATAAGTCGAAGAATTAGAATCATTTTTTAAACATAAAAGACCATATTGTTGGATGTTTACAACTCAACGGCCAAATAAAAATTAAAACTCAAACTTTAGGATTTTTTTTATAACTAACTTTAGGAATAAAAAATGTAGTTCAATTAAAAAAAACATGTATAATTTTTCAATAATTTAATTTAAGATTAAAATACAAGTTTATTTATATTTCAAATAAGTTAGCATATTATGATAAGAAAATCAATCATTTCTAATTAGTTAAAAGAGGAAAGTCTATGAAATTTTATTTCAAAACCCAGTCAAATTAAAATATCAAATTATTAAAACAATAATTAAATAAAATTATAATTTTAGTCAAATCTCTATTTCAAAATTAAAATATATATATTCTTAATTTTTTAATTGAATTGCGTCGAATTTAAATTATAAACTAGTAAACTAAAATAAATAATATTTAATTTTAGATTAGTCATATCAAAAAACATTTAATTTACAAATTAAATTTCTTCAACGCAAAAGAAATATACCTATGACATTCAATTTGATCATAGTTATATATTTATTAATTTTTCCGGTAAAATTAAAATATCAGATTATTAAAATAATGAATTAAGAAAATTATAATTTTTGTCAAATCTATATATATATATAATACTAAATTTTTTTAATTGAATTGAGTCGAATTTGAATTATAAACTAGTAAACTGAAATTAGTATAGTAAATAATATTTAATTTTAGATTAGTCAAAAAACATTTAATTTACAAGTTAAATTTCTTCAACGCAAAAGAAATATACGCATGATATTCAATTTGATCTTAGATATATACAAATTGAATAATTTCATTTTCAGTCATTTTGAAAAAACTACCCAAAAAATTGTGTTTAAAAATTAGTAATTTTTTCACATATTTAAGTCAGTCAATTTAAAATAACAAAAATATAATTAACACAATTTAAATTTTAAATTATATTTCAAAAATATGAAAATTAGTTTATTTTTTAACTTAACTATATTAAAATCATTAATATGACAAATTTAAACTATCCTAAAATCTAACAAAAAAATATTTCACAAACTCAAGATTTATAAATCTGCCTTTCATTCCCAGACTTAAGAATTCTACACCCCAAACACAGGTTTTCTTAAACCCAGACTTCCGAAACTTGCAGTCCAAACACAATTTTCTTAAATCCAGACTACCTAAACCCCCCAAGATTAAGATTCCAGACTTGGCACCAAAAGCACCTGATAGTCTACAATAATCCCCTCAAGCCTGGTTCAACAAGTTTTCAAAAGTCGTGAAAACTAAGGATACTTACAATGTTAATTTGATCACAAGTTGTACCAAACACTCCTGCAAAGGAAAAATGGTGATTATTATTCTCAATGTGGATGACATTATCCCACAGGAGATCATGAAGCAGAAATAGGATACCTAAAGTTACTTTGGCCAAAGAGTTTGAAATAAAAGATTTGGGCAACGTCAAATACTTCCTAAGAATGGAACTAGCTCACTCAATGAAAGACTTGTGCATCTCATAGAAAATATAACCTAGATCTTCAAAAGGAGACATGTATGCTAGAGTGTAAGCCCTCTATTACCCCTATTGATCTAACTACATTTTAGGAAAAGAAAAAACATTGGTTAACAAGGAACAATATCAAAGACTCATTGGAAAGTTGAACTCACACTAGACTTGATATCTGTTCTGTTGTAAGTTTTGTGAGTCAATTTATGAACAATCCTATCAAAGAAAATATGAATGTTGTTTATAGGATCATCAAATACTTAAAGAAACTCCTAGAGAAGGGTTGTACTTCAAACAATCCAAGAAAAGAAATGTTGACTTCACAAATGTTGATTTGGCAAGCTCAAAAATTGACAAAAGATCCATTACACTGACATTATACCTCTTTTTTTTTTTTTTTTTTCTGCGAAACTTGGTCACCAGGAGAACTAAAAGCAATTGATTGTGTTTAGAAATAGTGTTGAAGCAAAATTGAAGGCTGTAGTTCAAGGAATGTGATTCAAAAACATCTATCATAACTAAAAGTCACTTTAGAAGAACCATTGGAGGTTTATTGTGACAACCAAAGAGAAAATTGAAAACAAGATCTCTCTTAACTACATACTTACCAAAATGCACATTACAAACATACTTGCCAAGACTTTATTCAAGAATACTTTTAACAAATTAAATACCAAGTTGGATTTAATCTGGCTATCCCCTTCTCTTTAAATATGGGGTTGGAACTTTGTATATTGGTACGTAGAAGAAAAGTCCGTTTGTAGGAAACCTATAGTGCAGTGGCAAATCCAAGATTTTATGTAAGAGGCACAAGTTCATTTAAATATAATTTTAGATGCATCCATATATATTCAAACCATATAATATCGTCAGAACTATCATAACTAACTGAATACGGACAGTGGTAAATCTAAAATTTCATGTTATGGGGCACAACTTCATATAAGGTTAAAATGTTAGCCCATTAACATCAACATTTGTGTCATGTATGGTTCTTGAACTTTAGAAAATATATATTAGATCACCGGCATCTTGTTTAGTGTGTCTAATATGTAATACCAGACATTTTAAAAAAAATAAATAATGTAATTATTAGGTACAAAATTGAAATTGTGAAGTTCAATTAGAAATAAAAATAATTGTTTGTCTTGTACAACGATTAAATTTTTAAGCATTTCTAATATTTTATGAAATTTTTAGATGCTAAATTGAAAGTTCATATATTTTTTAGACATTTTTAAGGGACTTATTAAAATTAAAATTAAAAATTTAGATATTTATTAGTCATAATTTTAAAAACAAATAATAACTTGTATAGATGTGAATGAAATTTTAAAATAATGGTAGAGTAACGTAAATAACAAAGTAAAAAAATTTATATGTGAAAATGATGTTTATATGTCTTCATTTTCAAAAATTAAAATTCAATAACCAAATAGTTACCAACGAGCTGAAAATTTAAAAAATATTTGTATATAAACATGTGTTCATGTGAAAAAAATAAGAATGAATGAAGTTTTTTAAGCTAGTGTGTGTATATATATATCTATAGTGGTGGAGGTGGGAGTTTAGTACCCAGGCGACCAGAGTCCGAATCTGTTAGAGGCATTTTGTTAATTTTATTTTTTTATTCTAAGCAACAAAAATTGGTTAAAATTTAAAAAAAAAATTAAAAATTAAAAATTAAAATAAAAAAAATTAAAATGCCTCCTAATGGTCGCCTGGTTACTAAAATTCCACCTGAAGCGAGGTCTCGTTTGATGTCTTACGGAGCATGCATTAGTATATATTCAGTACATAAATAAATATTTTTTATATGTAATAAAAAATAATATTTATTTGTAAAACGACATCATGTGAAGGGGGCACTGCCCTCCTAACCCATTCACAGATCCGTCCCTGGTGGTGTGTATATATATATATTAAAAAAAATGTAGAAATTTTATCTTATTCGTTTAACCATTTGATTTTATACATCTGGAACTATCTCCCCCTCTCAACACGAATTTAAAAACTCCTTATTACACTTACGTTATTGCAATTTTTCTTTAGCTGATAAATCCTCTTGTTTCTTCTTTCCTTTCACACGATGACTCTGATGCTTCCTTTCCAATTTTTCTAGGATCACTTTCCTACCTCTCCTATTTTTAACATAAACTTCATTCCTTCACTTTAAGCTCGATTCCTACAATCAAAGTGAGCTTGGCTAAACAGTATTGACATAACTTCTGCCTCAGATCAGATGTCCAATCCTTCACCCATGTTATACTCAAAAAAAAAAAAAACAAAAAACAAAAACAATTCCTACGACCTTTCAGAAACTGGAAATCTGACTTCTGTTTCTTCTTGGTGCAGCACTGATTCACGACCCCAATTATTTCTTTGTTGTTCAGTCATGTATATGTTAGGAGGAAAATTTAAACTTCCTACTTCCTGTATCAAAACAATGGGTTGCTGGTTTGTAAAAATATAGATTCTTCTAATTACTCATGTCCTTGAATATATTAATACAATACTTGCGTCCTAGTAAATTTTCATTCAAGAAGTAAACAGACTCTTTCCCCAACTTGATCAAGCGAATTTTCCACCGGAGAAGCAAATTTCTTCGAACTCCACATGTTCTATCATTTTATCAAACCTTTTCGTGCTATCAAACCTTTTCATGCTACAAGTTCTTCTACCTCCCCTTCATTTCACATGTGACCACCTTATAAAATTAAAATCTTCCCCCACACATGACACAACAATCTCTACTACGATATCCATTGAGACAAAACAATCCCTCCCACACATATATTCTTTTTCAATAGTCAATTGGCTCACAAATATTAAATCTAAGAAGTTTTTTCCTTTTTCTCATTCCCATGCCATAAACTGAATCCAGTAACAAATGCCCATTGAATGAAAGGGAAAATACGAGGGAAAGAAATGGAAAGAAAGAAGAAAAGAAGAATCCTCAGAAGAAAAATAGGTAGCAACGACTCTATCCAAAGCCACAAACAAACTTCACAACTCCACTGACAACTGTACCTTCCTATTTCTTTGAAAGGAAGGAGTTGTCGGTCTGGATAATTAAAAAGGGAAAACTAAAAACTAAAAACTATGTGGAGAATCAGAGAAGGTAAAAATATCCTAAAGACAAACGAAGTAGGAGGATGAAACCCCAACACCAAGCAGCATGGTAAGAACAAAGAAATCCAAACTGGACTGGTCACCATTTGTGCCGGGAAGGGCACAATATCTCTGGGAAGGTCCAGTGGGATCCTAATCTAGGCATCTCTGTGGCATGAGCTCCAGAAGGATGAACAGAAAAAGGTTGTGATTTAGTGAATAGAAACTCCAGACGAAGCAAGGCACCACAACAACAGTTAGCATCGTAGCACTGTACCGTTCACAATAGCCTTCCCCCAATCGGCCAATCTAGAGAGAAGCTATGTCAAGAAGAAAACCCCTTCCTGGATGACTCATGGAGAAGGATCTTCCTCTCAACTGCAATCTATCCAAAGCTAGATGGGATTCGCTTTTTAAAAAATGATAGATTCCAAATCTGAAAATTTTGAGAACACCTCAAAAGCTGTTTTCAAAATACAGCCTGTTTAAGTTATCAAATCCAGATTCTGTTTTCAAAAAATGATGCCCAAACACCTATTTCTTAAATTTATTTTATTTTGCCAATCTGAAATTTTTTGAACCAGATCCAGATCACCTACCAGATAAGCCCTAACTTATCTAATAGAAAGCAACTAACTCTATGCACTAAATCTATTGAACTCCCATGGAATAACTCTGCCTCAAACTCCCTTTTCATGAAAGAAGAAAACCACCTAAAGAGAAACAAGAACTCATACTTCTGATCCTCCTACCGCCCACAACTTTCTCCTCCCCAAAGTTAAATTGACAAAAAAGGGAAATATGCAGATCATGTTAACAGCAGAAGATCAAAGAAACATATTAGTAGAACCATACTACATAGGAGGTAAAACCCAAAAATGCCGACGTTGTCATAACAACATGACTAGCTTAGAAGGTTACTGGACACTGAGTTTACTGAGTCACGAAACTATATTTTTTGCCTTATAGGTGAAAGATTACGAAAACCAACCTGGCATACAGTTGAAGCAACATTCATCATCTCGTGTAAATGAATATACATTCGAGCAACGGCATCCAGCAGTCTTTCTTCTGTCAGAAGTCTTCACATTTCCTGAGCAGTGAATAACTCAAAAAAGTTAATAAGCTTCAACCCCAGCATTTTTCTTCAATCTTTCATAAATAACAAGACCTGTCTAAGAAGAAGAAGAAGAAGAGAAGGAAAGAGAGAGAGAGAGAGAGAGAGAGAGAGACCTGGCAAAGAACTGCCACTATCCTTCAGCTGCCTAGTGTCAAATGCTTGTTTTAGCTTGTAACCTAGGCGAATTGATAGGGTGCTCAATAATGCACCACCAGCAATTAGAACCCAATTTGGGCCCTCACTTGAAGAAATTCTGGACTTCTGAGTTCTAGGACCTCTACTTGTCTTTGGTGTCATTTTAGGATCTAGAAGGGTGGAAGCCGTTCCTAAATCATTCAAGCTCTACAATGAGATACATAAGAAAAATATAAAGAAATTATTTGATTTCCATCTGGGTTGATCACCGAAAATGCACAAGAAAAACATGAATTTGATTGCTTTCAAAGTGAAGGGAAAAAGGTAATAAATAAAGAAGGGAGCACCCTTATAAATGGAACTCCAGCTATGCAAGATTACACCTATAGAATAGTTATAAAAGGTCTTTGAAATTGAAGCTCACAAAAAAAACATGAAACCAAATGAGATACCAAATGTCAAGAGGGTCCCTCTCCACACCTCTAAAAACCCTACTAATCCGCTCACCTATAAATCCACAAAATAGCACACATCCCCACAAATCAAAGAAAGCAACACTTCTCCCCATGAGGTAGGTTAAGAAGGGACTCCTCAATCATCACACAAGCATCTCTGTGACAAGCTATGAAGCACCGTCACTAACACACAACACGAATACGACATTACACCAACATGGCAACAAGTCAATTTCCAAAAAAGTAGGACATGATATGTTGGGGATACTTTTTTTTTTTTTTACAAAAATAAATATATGATGTGCATATAAACATATTATGGAATATTTATTAAACATCAAAATAACAACCCTACAATTCAAAAAAAAAGACAATAGATAAAAGAAAGAATCAGTGGACGGGCATGGCAAAACAAAATCTAAAAAAGTTCTTAAAAAGTTGGGATGGGCTAGTGAGTTTTAATTCAGCTCATGTGTCCTTGGGCGTATCTCTAAGGTGTCCCTGTGTGTCTTGCCATGTCTGAAATAAAAAAATAATAATAAAATAATAATGGACAAGGCAGATGGTACGTGTGGTGTTGGTGCATTATAGGTGATGGCAACCACAATGCCAAACGTCCGAAAGAAAGAATCTAAAGCTGAAGTGGCAAACTCACAACACCAAAGTGACGACAACCACTATCTCGATTGATTAACATTTATACTCCAATTTGAGGAGGACTATTACAACATGTACATTGATGTAAATAATATGTTGGCATTCTTAATCTCATCTAGGTCAGAGCTCTCTTTGGGGAAGAGTCTAAGTTGTCCTTCAATTTCTTGAATTTCAAAAAATTTCAAAAAGAATATTTGAGGGGTTTAAGCCTTTTCTCCTTGAAAGTTAGGTGAGATGCCTTTTCCTCTCGTAGATTTAGGGCAATTGAGTCGTTTTGCTCCTTGGTCCATCTAAAATGTTGGATAAGATAAGAAAAGAATGAATTCCTTCCCCAGTTTTCTTCTGTGTTTGAGTTAGCTTACAGAAGTCTGTATTATTGGAGCATGCCACTTCTTGGCAAGTTCGGAAGCTTTGCTATTTTGTGTGCGGGGAACTAATGCTAATGGTGTTAGATATGGCTATCTCCTTTGGTCATAGGGAAATTGTTAGAAATAACATGTTGAAGTTTTCATTACACAAAACTAGCACCTCTTTTGAAAACTCATTCATGTAGTTTTTCTCAATACATCTTGGGCGAGCTCAACCACCGAGATTTAGTTAAAAAAATATTTTCCTAACTTATCAATTGTTTTGGGCTTTCTCTTTACATATGGGACAAATTACATCGAGATTCTACTAATTTTTCAAATATTATGTAATCTTCCCAAATCTTGTACTAAATCTTATATATATTTTCAAATTTTCTCCAAATTCAATTATCTTTACCAAATATTATATCAAAATCTTATGTAATTTTTCACATCTTTAACCCAATTTCTAATTTTCAAATGAATTTACCAATTATCCAAATGAATTTTCTTAGATAGATCTCAAGTGATTGCATTTTTACTTTTGGGAAAGATTAAATTTTTTAAAAAAAATTATCATCGATCTCATATCCGAGATTTTATATATTTTCCATATCTTACCTTAATTTTTTTTAATATTTCGCAAAATTTAAAAATCGAACTGCAATCATCCATCTAAAAAAATCTAATTGGTAAATTCATTTGGAAATTTAGAAATTCATATAATGGTAGAAACAGAAATTGACCTAAAGTTTTGAAAAATTAAATAAATATTTGATATAATATTTGATAAAGATAATCAAATTTGGAGAAAATTTGAAAACATATAAGATTTGGTATAAGATTTGGGAAAATTACATAATATTTGGAAAAATTAGTACAATCTCGGTGTGTAATCTCCCTAGATGCACCGAGAAAGTCTAAAACAATCGATAAGTTAAAAAAGTTAATTTTTTTTAATTAAATCTCAGTGGTCGATCTCACCCGAGATGTACCGAGAAGAACTATTTGAATGAATTTTTAAAAAAGATACTAGTTTTGTAAGATGAAAACTTCCACGTGCTATTTTCCATAGTCCTACTTAGTTTTGTTCTAAATTAAATTACAAATTTGATCCCTATGATATGGAAAAATTAAGAATTTAGTCCTTATGGCTTTCAAAGTTAGAATTTAAACATAAATTTCATAATAATTCCTATGGTAGGGACTAGTTATGAAGATTTTATCGAACAATAGGGACTAATGCTAACTTTCTCCAAATCATAAGGACCAAGTTTGCAATTTTACTTTTGTTATATCTTAATTTCCAGATAAGTGGGACATGCATAATTTAACTTATCATAGATGGTCATCTAAGTGATTAATCTATCATGTCCTATCATACATAACTGGTGACTTAGAGGCACAATCATACATGGTCCCATCGGCTCACAATCATATCGTGGTAGTGAACTTGTTGGCTCATAGTCATATCATGATAATGATAAGGGAATAGATCATCACCTACTTAACTAGCATGGAACATATCTTCAATGGGTCCAATGTCGTAAATCGTGGCAACCATCATGATTTCGTACCATATACTCATAAGTCCTAACGATCTTCTCATCAACATAAACATGCCCAACTATATCAAACATCTCATAACATGCTCCTAGAACTTATTTAGCGAAGCAATATTATCTAAACTGAGATGCCCGGCTCGAAGGTATTTTAATAGTAAAGTTACTTACCTCGAATTTAAGCTCAGATAATTTTATGCAAGCAATAAACCTCCCTTGTCTAGTTTCACAACCTTTGAATCAAAACCTAAGGCATGAACCAAAAATTAAATTAAACCTTTAAAAACTAGTACCAAATCACAAATTTACCTCAAACGGCTCCAAATAACTTACCCAATTTGTGACTTGCTCCAGAACTACTTCAAAAAATCAGCACGTCCCAAAAACTAAACACAAAATTTAGGGGATAGAACCCAAATTACAGCCTCAATACACAATCCAAGAGGCCACGGAAACCTTAAAGAGTTACCAACACTTGTCGAAATCACTTCGAATCCGCTGGACAGCACGCTAACATTTCCAAATTTCAAATCTAAAATCCAGATATTAAGGATAACATTAAATCCATGCCAAAATTATTGGGTATTCAAGATTAAACAAGAACCCAAAGGAATCTCACCAATGTCGATCCCAACCTTGCTGGAAAACTCACCGAAACACTCCGAACTCTCAAAATCCTTGAATTTAAGACCGACAAAGTGTGGGTAAATCTAAAATTAAACCCAACAAACTATGGGTAGCAAGAAAACTTAAATAAATTGAACCCAATAATCGGCGACGTGAAGCGACGGCGAACCTGCGGCAGTGATCAATGGACGACGGTGGACGAGACCGGCAGCCGCACGGATCTAAAACACACGGTGAGAGAGAGAGAGAGCGGAAAAACCCAGAAGAGAGAGAAGCGGCGACGCGACCCGCCAGCGACGGGCGACTGGGCGAGAGCCGGCCGGACGCTCGGCAGGCTGGCGGCTGGCGGCTGGCGGAAGGGAGATATTGCGTGAGGGAGGGAGAGACGTCAGAGAGAGACTGGGGGGAGGGGTCTGCGGCTGCAAACTCTTTAAATAAAAATGAATTTTTCAAAAACATTTTTTTAATAAATTATTTAATATATATGTTTATATGAAAACAACCTTATCGTATAATATATATTAAACTATATGTTATGTTAAATATAATACATAACCTATAGTTTTTGTATTATATCAAATACAATATAAATTATAGTTTGTTTCTTTTTCAATAATGCATGACATTTAATATAAACCATATTTATACTAAATTTATTTATATGTATTTAAATCATATTCAATTACTTAATTTTTCTCAAAATAAACTTTATATTATAATGTATCAAATACATTATACTAATTATATCACAAATAATTAATTTAATTTAATTATATCATATATAATTAATTCTCTCAATTAATTTGAACAAGTCAAATTAATCCAAAATTAATTCTCAATAATCCCTCTTGAGCTACAAATGGGACCTTCTAGACCTGTAGATTAATTAACCTCCTTTAATGAAAATTTTCAACATCCATTAATTGTCGATCAGACAGTTGCACTCTTTGCACTACAGATATATTTCTGTGTCATTGGATATAACCAGTCAACAGTGCAAATTGCCCGTAAGTACAGTTAAGCCAAAAACACCGTTTTGCCTATGTAGCTACATCTAACTCCTTAAGTACCACTAATCCCTTTAATAAACAATAAGTCATAGTCTAACTATGACCAAACCCCTCTTAACCAAGAAAGGGTGTGGTGTCACATTATTCAAACTCAGGAATCAGCCCTTAAAGGAGCAATTTATCTACTTACCCTAATATTAGAAAATGAGTAAATTTCGTCTTGTGTAGCTGTGTTCTTAACTCCCTAATGAGACGAATCCCCAAAATGGTAGGCTTATTGAATTAGCAATTTGGCCACTCTCACCCATACAAAATAAAAGACCGCCTCCATAGGTAAGAGTTCACAACTCACTTAGGATTCAGGTCATGTCATTTATGGTCATCCTGGTGAAATATAAGTCTCTACTATTAACGGCTTTATATAATGAGACTATTCATTTGGTGGTCCGATCTTATACAAACCCTTTTATATATAATACTCCCGCTCACATATTTCCACATGAATGATCAAGATCAGATCATTTGTAATACTTTACAATCATTTGTAATATCTACAAAGTGGATCGTATTCGTAGTGTCACCAGAATAAGGTATCCAGCCTTATCCATCTACTACAGATCATTTAGATTATCACTTAAACATGATTCATCTGTATTTCTCTACAGAAGATAACCTTGGATGTTAGTTTATTGGTTTTGTGGGTTAATTCTACTAAATGTCGAATAAAATATCTCATATTTTATTAAATAAATAAATCATTTGTACATTACAATTACAAGCTACAGGACTCCCAAGATTTAGGGTATCAACCCCTAACAGAAAAACATTTCGAACCAATGAAGAAGACCGAAGGATGTGTTGACATCAACACATCCTTCTCCCACTTACTATAAATACTTTCTCCATTTATCTTGATATTGATCCACACAAATACCTTCCTAAGGGAGGGTGCACTCAGGGCAACACGAGGCCGAGCATGAATCTTACCTTGTGAATTTTTTTTTGGGAATGTCCTAAACTCGCAGTTCGTAAATCGTGTTAACATATTCTATTTATCAATAAAAGTATTATTGAATATTTTATTAAATAAAATTGTTGATATTGCATTCTATTATGAAAATCCAATAAATAAATCCATGGTTATAGTATGAATACTTTAACATTATGTGGTGACATAAATATGATCAAATTAAAGTATATATCCAAAATGATCTATAAGTATATGGATGATATTGAGTATCTCATCCTGGTGACACTATTGGATGCAGCCCATTTTGTATGTTAATACAAATGGTGTGATCCACAAATCATTCATATAGAGATATATGAGTGGAGAGGCATCCTATGCAACGAGTTTGCATAAGACCGGACCTAAAAATAGTCAATTTTCTTTATAACAACTGTTTACTGTTAAAACTGACTATTTCAAACTAAAATGACCTAGGGTAACTCGATTTTAATCCTGAGCTAACTTTGAACTCCTGTTTATTCGGGATTATCCTTTGATCTGCATAGGTGAGAGTAGTCCAACAACACTGCTCAATAAGCCACCCATTTTGGGGATAAGACAGGATAGATAGTTGGAGATATAGCGATGCAAGATGGAATTCACTCCTACCCAACTTATGGTTAGCAGATAGGTTGTTCTCTTAAGTGTTGATGCCTAGTCTTGAACAACGAGGTCCCGCCCTCTCTTGGTAGAAAGGGTCATGATTTATAAGTTGTACTATAAATCAGTTGCTCAATAGAGGATCAGTGGGAGCTTAAGGATCAAGATGTATTTACAGGAGTAAAACGACAATTTTGATCCAACTGTAAATATGAACGACCTGTGCAGGATCGACTTACTGATTATGGTTAAAATGGATAGAAATACATCTACAGTGAAGAGAGTGCAACTATCGAGCTATAGTGGTATGTCTTGATAGTTAACGTATAGTAATTAATTTGGTTTAAAGAGTTTAACCAATTAATTGCAAATCGTTAGAGCTCATGATCTGTAGGTCCATAAGGTTCTCTACTAGCTCGTAAATTTGATTAGCAAATTGAGTATTTAAGATAAGATTTGAAATTAGGGTTAAGAATTTGAAATGTTCAAATTCAATTAGGGTTTCAATTAATTGTATTCGATACAATTGAAATGTTTAATTTTATTGAAATTAAACAAAGTTGGAGAATTAATTAATGTTTAAATTATGATTTAAATATTAATTACATGAAATTGAATTCATTGTAGTAAAATTGGTGTTTTATTAATTTAATATTAAGATATTAAATTAACAAAATAATTAAAAGGTTTAATTAATTAGTTTTATCTAAAATTAATCAATTAAATTAATTTTATAAAACTAATATATAAATAAATCAGTTTATTTACAAAATTATTTTAAAAATCAACTTGTTAGTCTAAAAACAAAATAGAAAGTGGAAATTTCCAAAAGTTGGAAAATCCCACTTTGGTGCTAAGCACCTTACTCAATCTCCACTCATTTCGTCAATTAATTCATGAAGCAGTGTTGGCCACCATGCACACACACTGTCTGCATATTTTGAACTTATAAATTGAAGTTCAAGGTTGAAAAAGAGGCATGCATGCTGAGATAAGTACCAAACTACTGCAGAAAAAGAAAACCTACAACCCTCTCTCAAATTCACCTAATTCCACCATACAATCCATACTAGAGTTTAGTGGAGAAGATCTTTGTGGTGGTCTACTTGAAGTTTCAAGCACGAATTCGTGATATTCTGTTGAATTGGAGGAGGATTCTTCAAAGGTAATGTACTACTCAAACCCACTTATAAAATAGTTTTGAGAAGCATGTTTTGAACTCAAATTAAGTATAACTAGAGTGCTTATAGATTATGATTTCTTTCGTTGCATAATTTACTCTATCAATTGGTATTAGAGCGTGATTTAAGCATTCAATTATTGCCAATTTGAGTTTGGTGGGTGAATTTCTAAGCATGTTTGAAACTGTGACTGATATGGTTTAAATTCAACTTTGACATTAGATTTCTCTTTGATTCCTATGTTTAATTTGTAATTGGCTCTTGATTGATGAGCTTATATATGTGCTCTAGAATTTTTAATTTATTTGGAGGCATTAGAGTTAAAATTAGGTTGTAACTTTGATATTGAAGCAAGCAAGGTCAAGCAAAAAAACGAAGGAGATGCTTCTGTGCAGTAAGCATCGCAACATTATTCCTTGAGCGTTGCAACACCACGAGCTTGCTGATGAACAGCGTTGCAATGCTTGGGATGTATCGTCACGACATTGTTCATCCCAGGCCAGAACACATGCGTGCGCCTCCCAGCCGATTCGCGAGTAAAGAGTCTAGTTCGACCGGTTCTCCTTTAGACCTGTCCAGTTCAACCTTGTTTGGAGCATTGTGGTTCGGTTCAGGCCGTT
The DNA here is from genome assembly GCF_027475165.1 of Benincasa hispida. Lineage (NCBI taxonomy): Eukaryota > Viridiplantae > Streptophyta > Magnoliopsida > Cucurbitales > Cucurbitaceae > Benincasa > Benincasa hispida. Next base: position 8,641,809 of record NC_143482.1, on the reverse strand, counting down.
CGGGTCCAGTTCAGGCGATTCGGGTCGATTCAAGCGGTTCTTCACCAAATTGAAGTTGTTTTTATTCCATTTATGTAATAATTTAGCTATTTTGCTTGTTTAAGTTACCAAAGTTGAACCATATTTATATTATTTAATTATTTTATGCATGTGATGTGTATTATTTTTGAATTAAACATGTTTATGCATAAAGTATGCCATTTAGATTTAAAATTTCACCATAGGAAAATATGTTACATGCATTATTGTATGTTATAATTAGTTACAATGTATAGTATGCATGTGTTAGGGTTTGTTAAAATTAATGTCAGTGTTATATTAATTTTGAATGCCTTTGATGCATGTTATGGTTTGCAAGCATGTCTATTATTTTATAAGTTGTTATAAAATGAAATTATACTTTAAACTCCATAACAAAGATAAACATCCTGCTCATTTAGGTTAGCAACTTATTTTAAAAGTTAAAATAGATTGTTATCTTATAAAACTTGGTTACAAACTCAATCGGTTCATAATCCTATCTAAGACTGGGGGTATTTAAGTTGACGGTTTATGTAACACCTCATACCTGGGGATTATGACCGAAATGTTGAGTGTTTCTAATTGGTTTTATGAGCTTACGTGAACAGTGTGAGCTTTAAAACTGGTTTAAATACTTAGACATCGTAGGTTTAAATCCAAATATAAACATTATACTTGGATAAAATCACATAGACTTAGGTTGTTTAAAAATTATTCGTAATAAACCTAAGTAAAAGAATACCCAATCATTTAGAACACTTCAGTGGGGGATTAACAATATATTCAATATATAGTTTTTAAACTCTCACGTCCCTAAGAGTTCACATCGTGAGATCCTTGCTCGGCTTCGTGTCGCTTTTACCTCGACTACTTCATTCGGAAAGTGTTTGCATGGGTCAATAACAAGGTGAATAGGTGAAGTAGTTCATAATAAGTGGGTGAAAGAAATGTGTCAACAATGTCCTACGATCTCCTCCATTAGTTTGAACCGTGAGATTCCTATGTTGTGCCCGCTGTCGTTTTTATGTGGCACTAGCTAGTCGTTAAACACGGTGATCCCTACGGAGGGTTGTAAAATAAGATGCAGAACAACCCAAGCTTCATAAATGAATAAGGTCTTATAGTTCCGTCTTGGATATTGTCTTCCAACTCGAGGGCATATTCATATTGTTCTATAAGATCTGAAAATGGTAGGTCACAATTATAAGAATTACTAAATGTTAGTAAAGATCTTGACCGAAAGCGATAACCAAATGGACTATAGAAATAAGAGTTATTCTGCATATAGTATTTGGTCAGGATTGTCTTGCTTCAGTGAAGGAATATTTGACTGCCTCTTGGTAGCAACTGTTCTAAATCACTAAAGTATCATTGCAAATAAATAAAGAAATATGAGTACTTTATTACTTTTTGCTAAAATTGGATTTAGATGCATAAGTTTAATAGAATTTATTTAAAATTTTCAGTAATGTCGAACTCAATTATACAACTTCTCGCTTTCGAGAAATTTAATGGGGAAGAGTACTCCAATTAGAAAGCTAATATAAACACAATATTAGTTGTTGATGATTTGAGATTTATTTTAATGGAGGATTGTCCTCCTATTCCTAGTTCAACTACAAACTGAAACGTTCGGGATGCCTATGATAGATGGGTTAGGGAAAACGAGAAAGTTAGGGCTTACATCTTAGCGAGCATATCAGATGTGCTCAATAAAAACATGAGGCCATGCTCACAGCCCGTGAGATAATGGCATCTTTATAGGAAATGTTGGGGCAACCGTCATGTTCTGTACGACATGAGGCTATGAAGTATGTTTATAACTCGTCCATGAAAGATGGAACCAATGTCAGGGAACATATCCTAGACATGTTGGTTCATTTTAATATTGTAAAAGCTCACAGAGCTACCATAGATGAAACCAATCAAGTTAGTATGATATTAGAATCTCTTCCAAAGAGCTATCTGACTTTTCGTACTAATGCAGTAACGAATAAGATTGATCATAATTTTACTAAGTTGTTGAACGAACTCCAGACTTACCAATCAATGATGAAGCTGAAAGAAAGTGAAGCAAATGTTGTTTCACATAAAAAAAAAGTTTCTGAAGGGTTCTTCATCAGGAACAAAACCCTTTGACAAAAAGAAATTTGTCCCATCATCATCCAAAGACAAAAGTGTACAGATGAAGAAGAAGGGAAAAGGGAATAAAAAACCCGCGACAAAGAAAAACAAAACTCCCAAGGAAAATGTTTCCATTGTGGAGAAGATGGGCACTAGAAACGTAACTGCCCAAAGTATTTGGCTAAGAAGAAAGCAGAAAAGGCAAGCCAAGGTAAATCAGATTTACTAGTAGTTAAAACATGTCTAGTGAAAAATTCTCACTTGACTTGAATATTAGATTCAGGCGCCGCTAACCATGTTTGCACTTTTCTATGGGAAATTAGTTCTTGGAAACAACTTTCTAAATATGAAATGACTTTCAAGGTGGGAGTAGGAGAAGTCATTTCAGCTGAAGCAATGGGAGATGTCAAACTATTTTTTGAAGAATCTTTTATCTTATTAAAAAATGTGTACTATGTACCTAAGATGAAAAGAAATTTAATCTCTATATCATGTCTGCTAGAAAATATGTACAAAATATCTTTTAAAGTCAGTGAAGTGTTCATTTTTTCAAGAGGTGTTCATATTTATTCTATAAGGCTCGAAAATACCTTGTCCATATTAAAACGAACTGAAGCAAAAGGTATTTTAAATATATAGGTGTTTAAAACGGTTAGACTCAAAATAAAAAACGAAAAATTTCTCCTAACACCTATCTTTGGCACCTCAAACTTGGTCACATTAATCTCAACAGGATTGAGAGATTGGTTAAAAATGATCGTCTAAATCAGTTAGAAGACAGTTCTTTACCTCCATGTGAATCATGTCTTGAGGGAAAATGACTAAAAGATCTTTTCTGAAAAAGGTCTTCATGCCAAAGAACCCCTCGAACTTATACATTCATACCTTTGTGGTTCGATGAATGTAAAAGCTCGAGGTGGATATCAGTATTTTGTCAATTTTATTGATGAGTATTCTGGATATGGCTATATTTACTTAATAAGTCACAAGTTTGAAACTCTTGAAAAATTCAAAGAATTTAAGACCGAAACAGAAAACTTGTTAGGTAAAAGAATTAAAACACTTTAATCAGATCGAGGTGGTGATTATATAGATTTACAATTCTAGAACTATTTAGTAGATCATGATCAATCCCAACTCATAGCACTTAGAACACCACAACAAAATGGTGTTGTAGAAAAAAGAAATCGAACCTTGTTAGACATGGTTCGTTCAATGATGAGTTACGCTCAGTTATCTCAATCCTTTTAGGGGTATGTAGTACAAATTGCGGTATATATTTTGAACATGTTTCCCTAAAAAAGTGGTTCAGAAACACGTCATGACTTGTGGAAAGAATGTAAAAGTAGTTTACGTCATTTCCGAATCTAGGGATGAGCACATGTGTTGGTACAAGATCTTAAGAAATTGGAACGACGTTCGAAATTATGCCTCTTTGTAAGATACTTTAAAGAAACAAAAGATAAATTGTTCTATGATCTCCAAGAAGATAAAGTATTTGTATCGATAAATGCTACAATTTTTTAAGAAGATCATATTAAAAAGCATCAGTCTTGCAGTAAACTAATATTGCAAGAAATGACCAAAGATACTATAGAAAAATCAACAAGAGTTGTTGATCAAGTTGGTCCATCAACAACAGTTGTTGCCCTGTCACGTCCTTCTTAAGAGTTGAGAATGCCTCGACGAGTGGGAGGATTGTTCATCAACCTGAACGCTACATGGGTCTAACATAAACTCAAGAAATCATACCTGATGATGGATTAGAGGATCCATTGACCTTCAAACAGGCAATGAAGATGTTGATAGGGAACAATGGATAAAAGCCATGGATGTAGAAATGGAGTCAATGTACTCCAATTCTGTCTAGGAACTTGTAGATCAACCACATGGAATTAAACCTATAGGTTTAAATGGATCTACAAGAGAAAAATAGACCAAATTGGAAAAGTGCAAACATATAAAGCCAGACTCGTGGCAAAAGATTTTACCCAAAGAGAGGGTGTTGATTATGAAGAAACCTTCTCTCCTGTTGCCATGATAAAATCGATATGAATACTTCTATCCATTCTCGCATATTATGACTATGAAATATGGCAAATGGATGTCAAGACGACTTTCTTGAACGACCATCTTGATGAAAGTATTTTTATGTCTCACCAGAAGGGTTCATTGAATAGGGTCAAAAACAAAAAGTTTGTAAGCTTAAAAAATCCATTTATGGGTTGAAACAAATTTCTAGATCCTGGAATATAAGATTTGACACTGTGATCAAATCTTATGGCTTTGAACAGAATGTTGACGAACCTTGTATACACAAGAAAATAGTCAACAAAACTATAGCTTTCTTGGCACTTTATGTTGGCAATATCTCAGTAATTGGGAATGAGACAAGTTTCCTTGCTCACGTAAAGAGATGGTTAGCACATGGTTCCAAATGAAAGATTTGAGAGATGCTCAATGATAACTTGTAGAAATACAAGTTATTGTCTCTCGAAAGTTGGAACAATCAGGATTCTTAATGATAAAATCTCATCTTTCTTAAAGGAAAACACATGGAATCCTTCAAACATAACTAACCTTTACAAAAACATTCTTTTTGATAAAACCGTGTGTGTCACTAACGCATCTTATCGCAGGACTTCAGTAAATTTTGCTAAGTGTCACAGGCACAACTAACGCAAAGGCATGCGTTTGAAGAATTCCAACGCATAGCAAATACATTGGTTCGAGTTGTCTCTGTCAAATCACCACTTGCAATTATGGGTATTTGAATGTCGGCGTTTAAAAAGCAACTGAAATGGCAAGCGGCTGACTAGGGTATGGAAATTAATGCTGCCATATCACAAGTTGTTGACGAAAAATGCCTATAAATAGAAGACTTGCAACCGAAAAATGCAACACATAGCATTTAGCATAAAGAGCATAACATAACATAACATAGAGAGTTTAGAATAGAGTAGTGTTATTGCTGCAAGAAGATCACAGGAGGAAAAGAACCATTATCATTGTTGATCAAGGAGAATTGAAGAGAACCAAGCTCGAGGGAGAACTTTTCTTCATTTATTTAACAAGTTGGTTGTACACACATTAAGATCAAGCCAAAGAGGACAAGAAATTGAGCTATGTGGCTTTACTTTTTTCTTTTTACTTCATTTCCATTCATCATTCTTGCGATTAAGTGTTTTATTGTAAAGACAGTTTCAATCTTTATAAAATCGTGCATTTAATCCATTCACTTGCCTCTACTTACAATCTACCATGTTAAATGCGTTTGTGACTTAATGCATGCTAAAATTCTAAAAGCTTTAATCATTCACTTGGTTGAAGTTATCTCAGCTAAACCATTCGAGAGAATAGGATAACTAGAAACGCATCAAGTCAGAACGCACAATAGCTTTAGAGATAAAGATACTTCTGGTTTACTATTTTTTGTATCCAACTCATGCATCCTAGAGATAGGAACATGTGGCATTTGCATTGAGAAATGTTAAATGATTAGATAGACAGAAACCCAATGTATTGACATACACTTGATTGTAAACAACGCATCCTTCATCTTTATTCTTGCCCACTCTTTCTTGTCCATCTTACTTGGATCAATGCATTCACTTATCACTTAGCACCATTCCTTCATTGGACCCTATATTTCACTTGAACTCCTGTTTCTTCTTGTACGCATACAGTTAAAGTAGTATAGATAACCTTTTTCAACATTTATTTAGAACCCCTGTACATCAGTCAAATGCAAGGCTTGCGTTAGTCTAACCTAAATCCCTATGTTCGACCCTGGACTTACCAGGAACTTAAATTAGATTTATACTTGGATCTAGCTTAGGTAAAGCTTGTACCATCATCCAATGAGTGTGACACATCAACCATTCTTCTCACCTAGAGAAGTCATTCACCATTCATCTTCATTCACATCAATCTTATCTTCCATTTCCACTCATTATACACTCCTAGCACACATCATGAAACCACGAACACTCAATATATTCTAAGGATTCAAATTTTTCATAATCGAAAGAACAGAACCCTAGCACTATCTCAAACATCTTATGTTGACAAAATGTTGTCAAGATATAATATGAAAAATTCCAAAAAGGGTATGTTTCCTTTTAGACATGGAATTCATTTGTCGAAGGAATAGAGTCCTCAGACACATCAAGAAGTTGAGGAGATGAAAAGAATTCCATATGCATCTGTAGTTGGGAGTCTTATGTACGCTATGTCATGTACACATCCTGACATATGCTTTGCAGTTTGAGTCATCAGTAGGTTCCAATCTAACCCAGGACACAGTTATTGGACTACTGTAAAAAACATCCTCAAGTATCTTAAGAGAACGAGGAACTATATGCTTGTGTATGGACCTAAGGATTTGATCCTTATAGGATACACTAATTCTGATTTTCAGACTGGCGTGGATTCTAGGAAATCTACTTCAGGGTCAGTTTTCACTCTTAACAGAGGAGCTATAGTTTGGAGAAGCATTAAACAAAGTTATATAGATGACTCCACGATAGAAGCAAAATACGTAGCTACGTGTGAAACAGCTAAAGAAGTAGTGTGGCTACGCAAATTCTTAGCAAATTTGCAAGTGGTTCTAGATATGCACTTGCCCATCAAATAATAGTGTGCGATTGCCAACTCAAAGGAACCAAGGAGTCACAAACGTGAAAAACATATCGAAAGAAAGTACCATCTCATCAGGAAGATAGTACATCGAGGAGACGTGATAGTCATGAAGATAAGCTCAAAAGTGTTGGGTTTTATGTCCTAAAACTAGTGGTTTGTAAACATTAGAACTTATTCTGAGAATTAAATAAAGTTGTTGTTGAATATATTGTTTTTTAGAAATCCAATAAACCTAAGTCCCTTGACTATTATATGAGTACTTGAATTTTATGTGGAGACATACAAGTGGATCAGGTTCGAGTAAATAGTCAAAATGATCTATAGTATATGAATAAGGTTGGGTACCTTATTCTGGTAACACTATTGGATGCAGCCTACTCTGTAGTTGTTACAAAGTGTTGTAAAGTGCTACATACGAAGTGATCCTAATTCGTGCATGTTGAGACATGAGGAGTGGGAGTGTCCTATGCAAATGAGTTTTGTGCAAGATCGGACCATGAAACTTATCATTCTTACTTTATAACGTTGTTTACTATTTAAGACTGACGATTTCAAAGCGATGACCTAGGTTACTTAACCTTAATCCTGAGCTAACTATGAACTCTTGTTTGTTCGAGATTATCCTTTGATCTGAAAATGGTGAGAGTATACCAATTGCCTCTACTCAATAAGCTTACCATTTTGGGGATAAGACTGGATGAATAGCTGGGAACATAGGGTGCAAGAGGGAATTCACTCCTAACCAATTAGGGTTAGTAGAGAGGTTGTTTCCTTTAAGTGCTGATTCTAGGTGTTGAACAAGAGGTCTCACCCTCTCATTGGCCTGATAGGGATTCGATTTGCTGATTGTATCATAAATCAATTGTTCATTAGAGGATTAGTGGAACTTAAGGAACAAAAAGTAATTTTGGGGGTAAAACAGAGATTCGACCCAGCCGTTATTACGAGCAACCTGTAAAGGGTTATTACGAGCAATCATGGTTATATCGAGTGGACGTAATATATCTATAGTGAGGGGAGTTCAGCTATGGACTTTAGTGGAATCACCCATCAGTTAGCGAATAGGGATTAGATCGGTCTAATGAGTTTAGCCGATTAATCTCGGATCGTTGGAGCCCATGATCTGTAGGTCCACGAGGTCCCTCTACTAGCTCGTAAATGGGTACACTTTAGGGTAGCTTGAGAAATTAATTTGAAACATTTAAATTAAATAGAACAAGAGAATAAATATTTAAATATGATTTAAATATATAAAAATGATTATTGTGCAAAAATTAATTTAATATTTGATATTAAATTAATTATTTTTAAAATGAATTTATGAAATTAATTTAAGAAAATCAAATTTTAAATTAAAATGATTTAAAATTCATTTTTTGTTTTAAAAATAAAATGAAAATTCGTTTGCATGGGTTGCACATAATAAAAAAAGAGTTTTTTCCATTATCATCATCTTAATGCTCACACACAAACTATGATCTTCTCTACCTTGATTCTCCAAGCATGAGCTGCAAGCCATGCACTCCCTCTCTTTGCATGTTCATCTTGATATATAAAGAAGATTGGAGTTGTTGGAGAGGTGGATGGAGACAGAATTTTGAGAGAAAAATCGTGGTGAAGAAGAAGCTGTCTTCTTCAACTTGCTGTTGTGAGCTTCCGTTGTTTCTCCACATCTACAAGTTGTTCTTGAGTCCCACAACTCTGCCTAAAGCTCCAAGATCATAGTAGAGAAGGCTTTGAGGTGGTTCATGTTGACTTCAAGTGAAGACAGCAGCTGAACAGACATTTTCTTGAAGAGTTCATCAAAAGTATGTTCTGAAAACTCATTTTTATAAACAACATGCGTTAGTTTTTGCCAAAAATAGTGAATTAGAATGCTTATGGATCATTAATACTTCCGCTACATGTTGTTTAACTCTAACAAGAAGACAACCTCGTTGATCCTTTTATATTGGTAATCTCCCACTGAAGTGTTCTAAATGTTTGGGTATTTATTTACTTAGGATTAATACGACTAATTTTAAATAACCTAAGTCTATGTGATTTTTATCTAAGTACAACGTTTATATTTGGAAATTAACCTACGATATCTAAGCGTTTAAACCTCATACTGCTCATGCAAGCTCATAAAATCAGTTAACAATGCTTAATACTTCGGTCATAATCCTCAGGTAGGAGGTGTTACGTAAACCGTCAACTTAAGTACCCCCAGCCTTAGACATGTTTATGAACCGATTTGAGTTTGTAATCAAATTTTATAAGGTACAATCTATTTTAACCATTTAAAATAAGTTGTTAACCTAATTGAGTATATTGTTCATCTTTGTTATGGATTTTAAAGTCTAATTTCATTTTATAACAAACTTATAAAATAAACATGTTTTACCAAACCATAACATGCTTCAAAGGTATTCAAAATTAATATAACACTTATATCAATTTTAACAAACCCTAAACATGCATACTATATATTATAACTAAATATAACATACAATAATGCATGTAACATGTTTACCTATGGTGGGATTTTAAATCTAAAATGGCATATTATATGCACAAACATGTTTAATTAAAAAATAATACACGTCACATGCATAAAATAATAAAATAATAAAAATATGGTTAAACTTTGGCATTCTAAGTAATCAAAATTACTAAATTATTACAAAATTGTATGAAACAACTTCAATTTGAGGAAGAACCACTCGAATCGACCCAAACCGAACCCAAACGACTTGAACTGGACCACCAAGGCTTCTTAAGGGGTTGAACCGGACCGGTTTGAGGAAGAACCGGTCGGACCGGATCCTTTCAACCCGTAAACCGGACTGGCAGCGTGCGAACAATTCTGATATGGGATGAACAACATTATGACACTACACCCTAGCATTGCGGCACTGTTCATTAGCAAGCCTGTGGCGTTGCAACGCTCGATGAACAGCATCGCGACACTGCCTAGACAGAAACATCAGCTCCGTTTTGCTGCTCAACCTTAGTTACTTCAATCTTCAAATTACAACCTAATTTCAACTTTAATTACTCCAAATAAATTACAGACTCTAGAGCACACATATAAGCTCATCAATCAAGAGCCAATTACAAATTTAACAAAGGAATAAAAGAGAAATCTAATGTCAAAGTTGAATTTATACCATATTAGTCACAAATTCAAACACGCTTAGAAATTCACCCACCAAACTCAAATTAACGATAATTGAGTGCTTAAATCATGTTCTGATACTAATTGAAGGAGTTATATAACATGCAACGGAAGAATTCAGAATCAATAAACACTCTGACTACACTTAATTTGAGTTTGAAACATGCTACTCAATGGAAGTTCATAAGAGGGATTGAGCTACACTTTACCTTTGAAGAAAAACTCCATGAATTCAACAAGTAATCCAGAAATTCGAGCTTGAATCTTCAAGTAGACCACCACCAAGATCTTCTCTACTAAACTCAAGGAGGATTGTGTGGTGGACACACTCAAATTGAGATGAATTTGGATGAACTTAGGTGAGGGTTACAGGTTTTCAAGCCAACAACAATTCAGGTTTAAAATCACAGCATGGCTCCCTAAATCGCAACATTTAGCTTCTATATATAAGCCCAAAACTGCATGGATATAGTGTTTGCATAGAGGTCAGCTCCTGCTTCACCAATTTAATGAATTGAAAATAGATTTTGGTGATTGACCACTTAAATAAGATAGTGGATTTTTCCACAACTTGGGAAAAGTCCACTAAAACTCATTTAATAATTTTTTTAATCAAAATGTTAAAAAAATGATTTTCTATTTAAATAAATTATTTTATTTAAATGTTTTATTTTATAAAATTAATTCAAATTAATTAATTTAAATAAAACTAATTCTAATTTTAATTAAACCTTTTAATTAAATTATTAATTTAATATATTAATATTAAATTAATAAAACACCAATTCCACTAATGTGATTCAATTTCATATAGTTAATACTTAAATCATAATTTAAATATTAATAGATTCTCCAATTTCATTTAATTTTGATTAAATTTAACGTTTCTATTGTATCGTATACAATTAATTGAAACCCTAAATTGAATTTGAACCTTTCAAATTCATAACCCTAATTTCAAATTTCATCCAATAATACTCAATTTATTAACCCAATTTACGAGTCAGTAGAGGGACCTAATGGACCTATAGATCATGTGCTCAAACGATTTGTAAGTAATTGGTTAAACTCTTTAAACCGAATTGATTACTATTAGTTAACTATCAAGACGTACCACTATAGCTCGATAGTTGCACTCTCCTCACTGTAGATGTATTTTTGTCCATTTTTAACCATAATTGGCAAGTTGATCCTTCATAGGTCGTTCGTATTAACAGTTGGGTTAAAATTAATATTTTACCCCCGTGAATACATCTTGCTCCTTAAGCTCCCACTGATCCTCTATTGAACAACTGATTTATAATACTACTTACAAATCATGTTCCTCTCTATTAAAAGAGGGTGGGGCCCTTTGTTCAAGACCAGATATCAGCACTTAAGAGAACAACCTATCTGCTAACCCTAAGACGGGTAGGAGTGAATCCCATTTTTGCATAGTTATGTCCCCAGCTATCTATCCGGTCTTATCCTGAAAATGGGAGGCTTATTGAGTAGTGTTGTTAGACTACTCTCACCTATGTAGATCAAAGGATAATGTCGAAATAAATAGGAGTTCATAGTTATTTCAGGATTAAGATCGAGTTACCTTAGGTAATTTTAGTTTGAAATAGTCAGTTTTAATAGTAAACGGTCATTATAAAGAAAAGTGACTATTTCGAGGTCCATTCTTATGCAAACTCATTGCATAGGATGTCCCAACTCACATGTCTCTACATAAATGATTTATGGATTACATCATTTGTATCAGTATACAAAGTGGGTCGCATCCAATAGTGTTACCAGGATGAGATACCCAACTTCATCCATATACTTTATTGACCATTTAGGCTATATACTATAACTTGACCTGTTTATGTCACCATATAAAGTTAAAGTATTCATACTATAACCATGGATTTGTTTATTGGATTTTCATAATAAAATGCAATATCAACAACTTTGTTGAATAAAATACTCAATAATATTTTATTGATAAATAGAATATTTAACATGAAATTTACGAACTGCGAGTTTTAGGAAATTTCCAACACTTTCATCATCAGGGATCTCCACCCTAGAACTCCAACATAGCTCGGTAATCAAGCTAGGGTGCCCTAAGCTACTAGTGATGGAACAACGTCCACATTGACGAATCGAGGCCCTAATGACCCGTCCTGCGTTAACAAACATATCTGAAATAAAGAGTATAAAAGCTTGGCTCGGTCCTTTATGACGTCAGGCGTAGCACTGGTATTAATCTGGAACAAACAAAGGCATGCCATATTTGGCCAAAGACAAACATATCCGTTCCCCTAAATCTAACTGCAACACCTTGTGACCTAGCCCACTTAACTCTAGGTCCATATAGAGTCTCAATAACCTCCCGCTTGAGGAACTATTAGGAGCAGACTCTACTATACTCATCATTAAAGTCCGTCAACCCAAAGACTTCATTGATGGGAATGGACGAAAAGGGAACTCTAATGCTCCTAGCTAACGAAAAATTCCTATTCTCGTCAATGTTGACATAAAACTTTCTAACTATGAGTACCTCCTCGCCAAGATGGTTAACTAAGGTTTCCCATCCTTTCCGCTATATCTCAGCGGAGATATGAAGGTAAGAATTTGCCTCTAAGGCTAAAGCTTTCTTGGGGACTATGTTCCTAGAGGAAATAACATAATGATATCTATTTAGGGCCCTTTGTGAACAAAACCTAGGGTGCTTGAAAACTGGTTCAGGATCACACCCACCCCGACTAGTGTTAGCCCTATTTTTCCTACTTTCTCATCGAGTAAGGGCCATCGTGCAACAAATAAGGGCCATGCACGAGCAAGGAAGCGCTCGGTTGCACATAAAGATGGGCGCAAGGCACTAAATGTAGGGGCATTGGGTGTACAACTGATGGGCTATACGATGCCAAAGACCATGCAATGAGGCTGTGAGCTATGCGACGAGGTTGGCTTAAGAGTATAGGCGATGGCATGGTTGAGCGAGGGCATGCATATGCTATTAAGGCAAGGAGGTTGTAAGCGTTAACCTAGTTGTTGTGCGCTAGCCAAGAGCAAGCCATGCGATGATCAAGCTTTGCAAGGTTAGGAAACTAAGCAAGCTGATGCATAGCAAGGCAACGCCTTTGGCAAAAGGCATGTTGATGCATTGGTCTTGGGGCAAGGTGTTAAATAAGGACATGTAGCCAAGGTTGGGTGGTGGTGCAAGCAATGGTCTTGACGCATGCGACCATGAGAGTGTGCGTTGGCAAGTAGGTGAGTTGCAATGGAAGTGTTGAAGACAAGAACGTTGCATTGGTGGTTAAGGGGAAATGATCAGCTTAAACTAACATTTAAATGGCCAGCTGTTGTGATTAGGCTCAATGAATCCAAGTAAATATGGAGTGGCAGTCTAATAATGAAAGTTAGCATGTAGACTTTAGTATAAATAGAAGAGCTAACTTTAGAAGGATGGCTGGAGCAATCTACTCGTGCAAATGAAGTAATTTCAAAACCATCTAAACTTTGAATGAGTCTTTTTAGTGAAGGAACTCTTATCAAATAGTACCTCTGAGTGGAAGCAAGATCGTTCCAAATTCATTGTGACAAAAATACCACATTCACAAACAAACAACAAGTTATGCATCTAAGAATAAATTACGACATGCTTTGAACAAACTTAAATACAAAGGAACAAGAGACATAACTCTTGAATAACTTTTCTTCCTAGAACTCTCGCTCTCGTCAAGAATGGCAACTCACGCAGTCACAGTGATCGCCAAGTTTATCGTCCACCAAATCATGCTGTCGTCTACCACCGAACGGTCTTTAACACGAATAGGCAACAAAGAAGGACATAACCACTCGAAAACCTTGATATTCTTGGAGTGAGAATCCAGGAGGTGTGGGCTCTGTTAGATTTGGTAGAGGGGAGGAGGAAACAAAGATCGTTTACCACGGCCAAGCAAGTGGGAGAGATATGGTGTCAATCTCGTAGACGGGTGCTTGGTCGTTTAGCAAAAGGTTCACGATCGTTTAGTAAAAAGGGCCTGATTTTTTAGACAATCGTTTAGTAAAATCGCTCGGGCGCGCGATCGCTTAGAAAAGACTATACGATCGTTTGGGTAATCCATGCATGTACATGATTGTTTAGGACGACTTGAGCTATCGTGTAGGCTCTCATTTACTAGACGATGGGTAGTGTACTAAATCGTTAAGCAATTAACCAATCTCTTTGCAAAATGAAAACTATTTTCATTTTATCCTTCAGTTATAAAACTGAATGTAACCTCCCACTATCTCGTGCGATTATGGAGAAAAACAAATAATTATTTAATTTAAAAATAAATATAATCATATTATATTTATAACCTATAGTTTTAATATCACATCATATGCAACATATAAGTCATAGTTCTTATCTCCTCCACTAGATATAAATCATATTTATATCCTTTTCCTCCAATTAATGTATCTCATATATCATGTCAACCATATTATATATAATTGACTAGTTCAATCATATCATATAATCGAACTCCCTCTTGTCAATTTGAACACTTCAAACTAACCCAAAAACTAATTCTCAACTTGAATCCATTGAGTTACCAAGGGGGCCTTATGGACCTGTGACTCGAAGCTCCAACGGTACGTGAATAGCTGACTAAACTCTTTAGCCATGAGATCTACCTTTTGTTAACTGCCATACATTCGACTAAAGACCAACAGTTGCACTTTTTTCACCACAAATATATTTATGTGTCCATCGAATATAACCAATCAACAGTACGATAACTTTTCACAGATGCTCGTAAGTACAGCTGAGCCAATTTATCGTTTTGCCCTTGTAATTACATCTAACTCCTTAAGTACCATTGATCCCTCTAATAAACAATACAACATAGTTCTACTATGTTCGGACACCTTTCGAACCACGAGAAGGTGTGTGGCGACACATCGTTCAATCCCCGGAATTAGTCCCTAAGGGAGCAATCTAACTACTTACCCCTACTTCAGGGAATGAGTGAATTCCATCTTGTGTAGCTGAGTTCCCAGCTCCCAAATCAGACGAATCCTCAAAGTGGTAGGTTTGAGTTAGCAATCTGGCCATTCGCGCCCATGCAAATCAAAGGATCGCCCTCAAAGGCAGGAGTTCCCAACTCACTCATGATTGAGGTCATGCTACATATGGTCATCGTAATGAAGTGAAATCTCTGTCATGAACGGCGTTATGTAACGAGACTATAACACTTCGTGGTCCGGTCTTATACAAACTCCTTTGTATTGATGCTTGGATTTATGAAGTGGAAATATGGATGTTATGCGTTGAAGGAATTGCGTTGTGCACTCATGTTTCCCCAGCAGAATCCAAGTGTAAATTTCTCTGAGTTTCCTGGTAAGTCCAGGGTCGAACACAGGGACTTGTGAAAACAGATTGCGTTAGTAATTTTTATAAAGACTTTGCGGTAACCGGATAAATAAATACAGTGTTGGGTTTTTGTTTTCGTTGATGAAAAATAAATAAATGCGACGGAGTTTGAAAAGAGTTGGTAAACGGGAGATGCAATGAATATGCGGTGAACGGGTTGAGAAGGGTTTCGGCTAAAACTCCCTAGAATGCGTTCATGCTATGCGATCATGCAACATGCATACAACAGTAAACCACCTCTCGGTGCGAATACCACGGCTTCTAAGGCTAGAACGCATGCGATATATGCGACAAGTCTATAGGGTTTACACATAAACCTCTATTTCTATTTATGCGATGACAACAGGACATCCACACAAATATGCGACCACATAATATCATTCCCATCTCTATGATGCATGCAATGCAAGTTGACAAACAGAGCTTATCTCTAAGTCCCTATCTCTTGTTTATGCAGTTCTAATCTTGCTCTCTCGAGTCCAGATTCTAACCTAGCTCTCTCGAGACATTAGGTTCTTTCTTTAAACTCTCTCAAGTAACTCTAAAGGGTACTTGCACAACATAAAACAAGACAATCGCAAGCAAAGAACTTCCTAAGTCATGTTAGCTTAGTTCTTCTCAACCTATTCGACTAGTTTAGCTACTCATGCATATTAAGAGAGTGAACAGATGTAGAAATAGAACTTTCATTGTATAAGTATGAAGATAAAGTACAAAATAACAATGCAAGTATAGAATAAAGAGTCTGGTAGCAATCTCTTACTACCAGGCGTTTACATTGTTTCTACTCGTGCTTAAAATATAATCTCGCTCTCACGAGAGTCTGCTCGCTCTCACGAAAGTCGGCTCACTCTCCACTCTTACACCCCAAGGTTCTCTCTCGAGTTGCCCTAAGCGATCTCTGGTGCCACCACTCTTCTCTTGCTCCGCCTTAAAATGGAAAGGAAACTATGAACAAAAGCGTGAACTAAATGGTGAACTAATCAACTGGTTAACCTCTTCTCTGAAGAATGCCCTTGGTATTTATAGAGCATCCATGGTGAAAGGCGGCTTCTCTCTCCTGGTTGTACAGATGGGATAGTGTTAATTCCTGACTGATGCGCCGAATAATTATCACCGATAAAGCTGAATGTACTTTGTGATCGTTATCAGCTGTCAACTTAATTTGGATTCGACTGTTAGTCCCATCACTCTTAATTATCCTTTCACCCGAATGCACCCACCATGTTTCATTGACCAAGTTGCGGCGATCCTTCTTGGGCGAATGTTTACGACACGATCCACACAAAGCCTTGCGGTGAAGTTACGCTCGACCACTGATTTCCTATGATCATAATTCTTGCATTGCGTTAACGCATATTCTGCACAAAAATACAAAGATCAACTGTTCTAATGTGCTGAACGCATGCGACTGCAATATCACGAAATTGATGCTTAATGGACGCAAGTTAACATATTTCATCAACGCAATCCAACATTGGTTAAGAACTTAGCACTATGATAACGTGCATTTCTGCCCATTATCAAGGACACCCTCGCTCATAATGTCTCCATATGAATGATCAGAATTAGACCATCTGTAGCAAGTCACAACACTTGTAACTATTCAAAAAAGCGGGTCACATCCGTAGCGTTACCAGGATAATATTTCCCTCCTATATCCATATACTACAGACCATTTTAGTTATTACTTAAGACATGATCCACCTGTATGTCTTCACATACATGCTTAAGTTATAATGGAAACCAGAGATCTTAGTTTATTGGTTTGTAGTAAAGTAATTAAAACATCTAATGTTTCATAGACATAGTGAGGAAAATATCAAATATTATTACATCACAAGCGTTTGTTCAATACAGTGTTTACAAACTACAAGACCCAACGAGAGTTTGGGGCATCAACCCCAACATTTAAAAAGGGCTGCCAGAAGAAAAAACCAAGGGAATTGAGCTGGAGATTGAGGAATTTGTAGAGAGGTCGAGTTCTCGGGTAATTTTGGGCGAGTGTTGAAGATTTGAAGATACTGGCCAAACCATGAAGAATCTTGAGCTCAAATTTTAAGGTAAGCATCTCAAGACAAATTAAAGGAATTTTCATGAGAAAAGCTCTAGAAACTGAGTTATTTAAGATGCAAGTTGAATCTGGAATTCTTTGAACAAGCAGGTAACTGCTTGGGTTGATGAAGCTGACAGCTCAAGGGCTGACATACATGCAAGAGGTGAGGTTGTGCGTTGTGTTGTGTTATGAGCTGTATGAGCGGGCACTGAAGGCTTAGATGTGTAAGGGGCAGTCCAAGCATTGCAGTGTGGCTAAAAAGACACCTAGGACATGCAATGGGTGCATGGTATGGATTGAGGGTGTGTATGACTGTCGAATAAACAAGCTTAACACCTTATGAAAATTCTAAGTACAGGAGGCGTTGGAAGGGTTGACATCAATAGAAACAGCTTGTTAGTCTTGAGAAGATCAACCAAGACTGTGAGTGACTTGAAATGCTTATGAATGTTCTATGTATGCTTAGCAAACCATGTTTTAAATAAGAGACTAATCTTAGATTAGTTACCTTGCAATGAGTTATCAAGCAAATTCATACCAACGCATGCTAAGTAAAGATGTATTGAAGCATGGCTTAGGCAATACATGCTAGCTCCTTAGAAAGTAGTTAGTGTTACATTTCCTCATGACTATGAATGCCTGCTAGTGTAAACTATTAAGTATATTTCAGTTATGTGTTTTTAATGTTATGAGCATGCATTGGAAGAGGGATTTTTCATTAATGCTAGGTGTTATGACATCACGTTCTAGTAAGTCTTCCTATGAAAACACTTCTTATAATGTATGAACAACTAAATATTGAAGTACTAGGAGAAGGTATTTGAGCTAAGTTTTAGGTATAATCATTAATGATAGAATCCAGTATAGCTCTATGTGCACATAGGATAAGTACAAAGGTTAAGATAAAAGGGTGAGCAAAAGGGACTCTCCCTTAAACAAAGATTAGGCGTAAGGGTTGAGCAAAAGGGTTTCTCCCTTAAATGTTGAAAGGCTGAGCAAAAAGGTCTCTCATTTAAATATAAATTAGTTAAAGGTGATGGCAAAAGGCTCCACACCTTAGTCTAGATTATGATTGGGAGTTGAGCAAAAGGGTCTCTCTCTCAACTATTGATATGCTTAGATATAATATGTTAGAAGATTGTATGAAAGCCAAGTTGAAGAATGGAGCTGAACAAACGGATTCTCTCCTAATTGAGAATTAGAACAACTATGCCTTCCAGATGTCAAGGCTATGCCTTTAGAGATAATAAGTTTAAATTATACAATCATGATTTGTTTGAATAGTGTATAGTTCAGTTGTTAGTTTCCAGTTTATGCATGAGATTTATATTATGTATAACTAAGTCACTCACTGGGCTAGTAGCTCACTCAATTTTTTTTTTAATGTTTTCTTCCCCAGGTAGTGATCATTCCCCAGAAGACAACTCTGCTGCTGCACTGCCACTCAAGAACTCAAGTTAAAGAGGAACCTAGGTATTGGTCTTGTAAATACTAGTACACATGTGTTGTGTCATATAGGGACTAGTCATGCATTTTAGACTCATCAAGTGAACAAGGTACAGAAGTTGTAAATATGCACAATTTTATGAAACCCGGTAGTTGTGTGTTTGTTGAACTCTGGTTAAACTGCCCAACATAGTTATAAGTATGAATGCAATTTAGGGTTTTTAGATCAGATTAGGTCGGTTAGTAGGTAGTAAGTGCCAACAAGAAGTTAGTAACTACTGTCGTTGCATTCTCTTCTAGGTTAAAAGGGTAATCTAGGAAGGGGTGTGACAATTCGTATTCGATTCACTACTGTCCATGACATCGAAGAAGAAGCTGTAGTCTTGCCTTGAACCATTGACTTACACCTTACCATCGCTTCTTCATTATTGTGACTTCAAACGTTGGAAGTTGGACATAGAAACATCTCGTTGGAAAATATCCCGATCTATTGCTACGAATACATAACATGGTCACTAGAATGTGGAATATTTGTAGTAAAATTCTTAGAGCATTTAGTGACGGGTAGTTCCCCTTTTGTTATCACTTAGGAGAAGATGAGTGACTATAGGATGTAGTTAGCATGTCAGCTGTAGATGAACGCTCCATATTATTGATGTACATGTATATTATGTATATTATTGATGTAATTTTACTAACATGTTATTTGAATTGTCAGTGTAGAACTAACATGAATAGGTAAACATTTGCGTAACATGAATAGACAAACTCGATTAAATTCTAGAAAGGTTCATGGATAGACAACCACTTAATTAAATTTAGCGAGATTAGTGAGACATTTTCACAGAGAACGAGACATTTTCAGAGATTCATGAATAGACAAACTTGAGTAAAGTTGTGTAAGTGATAGCGAGATTAGCGAGAGCAAGATCCAGAGAGAGCGAGATATTTCCAGAGATTAGTGAATAGACAAACTTGAGTAAAATTGTGTAAGTGATAGCAGGATTAGCGAGAGTGAGATCCAGAGAGAGCGAGACATTTCCAAAGATTCGTGAATAGACAAACGTGAGTAAAGTTGTGTAAGTGATAGCGAGATTAGCGAGAGCGAGATCTAGAGAGAGCAAGACATTTCTAGAGATTCGTGAATAGAAAAACTTGAGTAAATTTGTGTAAGTGACAGCGAGATTAGCGAAAGTGAGATCTAGAGAGAGCGAGACATTTCCAAAGATTTGTGAACAGACAAACTTGAGTAAAGTTTTGTAAATGATAGCAAGATTAATGAGAGCAAGATCTAGAGAGAGCGAGACATTTCCAGAAAGATTCGTGAATGTATAAAGAGAAAAAGATATATATTTGAAATTGATAAGTCCGACTATGAACATTGAGGATTACAAGTGGCATATAAAAAATCATATTCGACCGACATTTGAATCATTTGGATTTAATTTAGATCGCTAGGACGTGAGCGGTTCACTGCAGTTTTGTCAATTATGCCCATAGTTCCCACACCTACCACATTTTATTTTTCTACAGTGTTCTCCTCTTGATGGTATTTTTTATACTCTTTGTCGTCTGACCTGTACCACTCTTTTAGGAGGTGTAATATGCTTTTCCACATATCCCGAAGTTCTTTTCCAATTAGATATGTGACCGAGTGGATTTACGAACTCTGAATAAGCAGCTATAAGGGAGTCAACGCTATAAAATGGACTGCATAGACTTCAGATGGGGATGTTTTGTTCTCATGCAGCCACAATTGCATGCGAACATGGGATACCGAGTGAGTCAAATTCCTTGCACGTACATTCGTTTGTATGGAGGTTCACAATACTGTCTAATCGATTATCCCACACATGGATTCTATGACAATCAATCGGCTCAACTCGATATCGTCTGCCCTCGTCACACTCACTTGCTAATCGATTTTTACAATAGTCCCACAGTGACGTTGTTCGAGATGCCCAATAATTTCTCCGTTCATAAAACCATGACTAGATGAGGCCTCAGACATATTCCAATAAGCACATTATGGGTAACTATCAATATTCTTTGGTCAATGAATTAAAACACTCTGCACTATTAGACGTCATGTTAACGTATCTTCATTTTGTTTAGTAAACACACACCCACCTTTCATGACCAATATCCTCCAAATATTTTGATACAACACCATTTCAAAAGGTACATAGTTGGTCCTAGTGTGATTGGAACTCTGACATGCGAAATGCCTTTGCTGCATCTTTGAACATCCCAACAATCGTACTGCCCTTAAAGTTGGAAAGAATATTATTTTCTATGAGTTATGTGCACAATCCATGAAATGTCGTAGGAAAAACTGCACGAATGGCATTGCCAATAGATATCGCTTGATCAGACAAAAACACCAAGTTAGGGGGTTATCCAATGGCACACTTCAAATTCAACATAAACCACTTCCAAGCTCGATCAATTTCATTGTCCACTAAGGCATATGCTAGTAGATATACTTGGTTGTTACCATCCATGGAAACGCCAACCAACATGGTCCATTTGTATCACAGACCGACAACTTGCAAAACCTCTAATACAAGGTCCTAATGCCATAAACATATACTTGAAATGCACATCATTTTCAAATTCGGTTTCAAACCTTGTACCTGGATTCTCCATTTTTAACCCTTCACCATATGCATGTAAAACAGTGTATGACTCTTATGGAGTACCCCTAGCGAGAGCATAAGTGGTTTCCCTTGCACGCCATGCCTTATCGTAACTTATGTTTATACCGTACTCTTTCCTCATATCCTCAACAATGTGACGAGATTTATAAACACGTCCTATGCTTGTAAACTTGTCTTCGATTAGTCTTATCTATGGTCATGATTTAAAATTCTAATAGAATATGTGTGCAACCGCATATACTTCGTGATCTTAAATATGTCATACCCTGAGATTTTCACTGCACGAAGGCTTCACTTACAATTATCCTTGATACATTTGACAGTAAACAAAGACTTAGTTGACTTTCTTACCTTATATTCAAAATTATTATTTATGAACAGAATAGACAATCTCATTTTTAAGTCACTCTTACTAAAAAAAAGTTGACAAACTTCAACATTTGTCTCAGATGAAGAGGTACCAGGCATAATCAATTCCCCTCTATGAAATGAAGATGTGGAACTCAATCCTGGTGATCTCTCATTAACAACTACTATAGGTCTACACATATCTGAAGAACCACAGTCCCTAGAAATCAATCCTGCTAATCTCTCATTATCAAGCACAAAATGACCATGCTCTTCTGAAGGACCATGATGACAGGCAGAAATGCATGTCATCTTAGGCCTTTTACTTAGAATTATGAGGACTGTTAAGCAGAATATGCGACAATTGTGCTAGGAATCCATGAGAAAAGTGAGCTTGCGTCGTTCAACATGATGAATCTCGGCTAACCCATTATTATGCGATATTATGCGTTCAATGTTCTATTTTTGTAACTAACGCAAGAAGTAGACGCAAACGTGGAAACCGGACCACCGCATAGACGACCACATGCAGAGAAACTCTCCATCGCAAAGGCAAACGCGTTTGATCAATGTATGGATGTTGCGGTAATCAGTCACATGCATCCATTGCATAGGAGTTGCACTCATCAAGTGATTGCAGTCATCGTGTAGAGTTGCGGTACTAAGCGAATGCGGTCACTGAATGATTGCGGCTATGCAATAACGCATACTAATAGGATTAACGCAAGGTTGGTGGAATGAACGCATCAACGCATCTACTTCGAGAAAATCAAAAGATGATGTTGACATTTCACCTACCACGCCGTTGGCAGCAGAGGTTCAAAAAAGACTAAATGTGCCAAATGTCAGAATCAGAGCAGTCCACTAATGTTGTCGGTAATCCAAGCTCTATATAAAGAAGCCGATGAGTAGAAATTCAAGTTATCCAAAGTTTTCGCCTGAGGTTCGCCTAGGGCGAATCCTTGTGATCCAGACAAAATGCGTGAGAAGACGCTTGAAAGTTTTTCACCTCCTTCATCCATTCCGAGTGATAACCGGAGCCTTCGACTGGAGCTAGATCTCGAGAGAGTCAGCTCCACCGCCTATCCATGGCACCACCGGCAGCCTTGACGCACATCCGCTGGAAGCAAGTCTTTGCTTCCAGCCGGTCATTTCATTTTCCTTTATTTTCTTATATTGTATTGTATACATTTTGTGATTAAGGAATTAATACATTTTGTATTCAATACATTTCTATGTTCCTTCGATTCCATCTCCATCTTCTTTACTTAGCATCTTTACTTTCATTGCAACACTTAGTGAGATTGCTTGGGTATCGCATACTTAGTCATGTGGATTAGGAATATGAAGCATGTAGCAACCCACCAAGAGGTGTGTGTTGCGTGAGTGTGTGAGTAACCTTATTTTCTTAATGTGAAGCTACGACAATGCCTGTCTATAGGCTAACACACTTCTTGTCTATGAGTAAAGTTAGCAACAACTAACTGCCCGGGAGGGTAAGTGGTTGGTTGCATTAAGCAATGTATGCATTATTCACTAGAGATAGGAATAATCTTAAGTCAATCAAGTTCATGTTGTTACCTTGTTCTATGAGCACACCATTCATCATTTAGGCATACTTGGGAGAGTAGTCCAAAACCCAAATCTAAGACTCGAGAGAGCGGATTGGAACGCATAGGCAAGAACGGGGAACTTAGAGATAAGCTCTGTTTGCTAACCTACATCACATGCACCCTAGGAATAGGTATGATATTATGTGGTTACCTTATTTGTGTGTGTGTCACTTTGTCATCGCATAAATAAGAATAGAGGCTTATGTGTAGGTTCCATAGATTTATCGCATATATCGCATGCGTTCTAGCATTAGAAGCCGTAGCATTCGCACCGAGAAGTGGTTTACTATCGTATGTGTGTTGCATGATCGCATGGCTTGCGTTGACTAAAGTTGCCCTTGCGATCACTCTTAAGTATTGCAATGAAAACATCTCTGCATTTTATCTATTTTTTTCCATTCATTTGTTTCATGTCAAGAGTTGTCGTGTCTCTACCTCTCATTCATATTCTCATTGTGTTGTCTGTTAGTTAGGAGTATGAGTAGTGTTAGTGTAGAAACCTTCCCATTCATTCTTTTATTCAAACCGTCGCATGCACATTATCGCATTCATTTTACTACAAGTACCTGAGTTCGACCTCGAATGACCCGAGAAACTTGCATTCGCATTATACTTGATGTGAGCGTAAGAAAACTTGTGACAGGACGCATGGTCATCGCATACATTCATTTAACTCATAGTCATTCCAACGCATGACCATCAACGCATACCTTAAAAACATGCATCGCATATTGCGTCCAAGGGATTTTAGTTGTCGAGTAAATGGACATCTTGGTCGCACAAGCTACAATATTCCCAAGATAAAAAGGTTGCCTGCGGAGACACAAAACTCAACAAACAATTAGCTGCCAAGTCCTCGGCAACAGTTCAAAAACTTGGTGACAGGAAATTAGATGTCAATTTACTCGAAAACTAAAATCCCTTGGACGCAATATGCGATGCATGTTCTTAAGGTATGCATTGATAGTCATGTGTCGATGGTCATGCATTGGAATGACTATGCGTTAATGAATGTATGCGATGACCATGCATCCTATCACAAGTTTTCTTGCGCTCACGTAAGTTTCTCGGGTGATCCGAGGTCGAACTCAGGGACTTGTAGCAAAATGAATGCGGTAATGTGCATGCGACGGTTTGAATAAAAGAATGGATGGGAAGGTTTCTACGTTAACACTACTCCTACTTCTAGCTAACAGACAACACAATGAGAATATGAATGAGAGGTAGAGACACGACAACTCTTGACATGAAACAAATAAATGGGAAAAAATAGATAAAATGCGGAGATGTTTTCATTGCAATACTTAAGAGTGATCGCAAGGGCAACCTTAGTCAACGTAAGCCATGCGATCATGCAACACACATACAATAGTAAACCACCTCTCGGTGCGAATGCTACGACTTCTAATGCTAGAACACATGAGATATATGCGATAAGTATATAGGACCTACACATAAGCCTCTATTCTTATTTATGCGATGACAAAGTGACACACACACAAATAAGGTGACCACATAATATCATACCTATTCCTAGGGTGCATGCGATGCAGGTTAGTAAATGGAGCTTATCTATAAGTTCCCCGTTCTTGCCTATGCATTCCAATTCGCTCTCTCGAGTCTTAGATTTGGGTTTTAGACTACTCTCCCAAGTATGCCTAAATGATGAATGATGCGCTCATAGAACAAGGTAACAACATGAACTTGGCTAACCTAAGATTATTCTTATCTCTAGTGAACAATGCATACATTGCTTAATGCGACTAACCACTTACCCTCCCGGGCAATTGGTTGTTGCTGACTTTACTCATAAACAAGCAGTGTGTTAGTCTATAGACAGTCGTTGTCGCAGCCTCACACTAAGCAAATAAGGTTACTCACACATTCACGCAATGCACACCTCTCGATGGGCTGCTACATGTTTCATATCCCTAATCCACATGACTAAGTATGCGATACCCAAGCAATCTCACTAAGTGTTGCAATGAAAGTAAAGATGCTAAGTAAAAAAGATAGAGATGGAATCGAAGAAACATAGAAATGTATTGAATACAAAATGTATTAATTCCTTAATCACAAAATGTATATAATACAATATAAGAAAAGAAAGGAAAATGAAATGACGGTTGGAAACAAAGACTTGATTCCAGCGGATGTGCATCAAGGCTGCTGGTGGTGCCATGGATGGGTGGTGGAGCTGACTCTCTTGAGATCTAGCTCCGGTCGAAGGCTCCGGTTGTCACTCAAAATGGATGAAAGAGATGAAGAACTCTCAAGCGTCTTCTCACGCATTTTGTCTAGATCACAAGGATCCGCCCTAGGCGAACCTCAGGCAAAAACCTTGGATAACTTGAATTTCTGCTCATTAGCTTCTTTATATAGAGCCTGGATTACCGACAACATTAATGGACTGCTCTGGTTCTAAAATTTGGCGCGTTTAGTTCTTTCTGAACCTCTGCTGTCAATGGCATGGTAAGTGAAATGTCAACATCATCTTTTGATTTTCTCGAAGTAGATGCATTGATGCGTTCATTCCACCAACCTTGCGTTGATCCCATTAGTATGCGTTATCGCGTAATCGCAATCATTTAGTGACCGCATTTGCTTAGTACCACAACTCTACACGATGATTGCAATCGTTTGACAAGCGCAACTTGATAACAGGCAGAAATGCACGTTATCATAATGCTAAGTTCTTAAACTATGTTGGATTGCGTTGATGAAATATGCACTTTGTGTCCATTAAGTATCGTTTTCATGATATTGCAGTCGCACGCGTTCAGCACATTAGAACAGTTGTTTTTTGTATTTTTGTGCAGAATATGTGTTAACGCAATGCAAATATTGCGATCATAGGAATTCATTGGTCGAGCGCAACTTCACCGTAAGGCTTTACGCTGATCGTGCTTGCAAAAATTCGCCCAAGAAGGATCGCCGCAACTTGGTCAGCGCAACATGGTGGGCGCATCCGTGTGAAAGGATAATTAAGAGCGATGGGACAGAAAGTTGATGATAGACGAATCCAAATTAAGTTGACAGCTGATAACGGTCACAAAGTACATTCGGCTTTATCGGTGATAATTATTCAACGCATCAGTCAACAATTAAAGCTGTCCCATCTCTACAACCAGAAGAGAGAAGCCATCTTTCACCATGGATGCTCTATAAATACCAAGGGCATTCTTCAGAGAAGGGGTTCACCATTTTTTTTACAATCTTTCGTTCCACAAGTTCACGCCTCTGTCCATAGTTTTCCTTTTCCTTTTCCTTTTAAGGCGGAGCAAGAGAAGAGTGGTGGTGCCGGAGATCGCTCAGGGCAACTTTAGAGAGAACCTTGAGGCGTAAGAGCAGAGAGCGGGCTGACTCTCGCGAGAGCAAGATTATCTTTAGAGCAAAAGTAGAAAATAGCGTAAACGCCTGGCAGCAAGAGATTGCTACCAGGTTCTTTATTCTATACTTGCATTGTTATTTTATACTTCATCTTCATATTTATACAATGGAAGTTCTATTTCTACATCTATTCACTCTCTTAATATGCATGAGTAGCTAAACTAGTCGAATGGGTTGAGAAGAACTAAGCTAACATGACCTAGGAAGTTCTTTGCTTGAGCTTGTCTTGTTTTATGTTGTGCAAAGTACCCTTTAGAGTTACTCGAGAGAGAGTCTAAAGAAAGAACCTAATGTCTCGAGAGAGCTAGGTTAGAATCTAGACTCGAGAGAGCAAGATTCGAACTGCATAAACAAGAGATAGAGACTTAGAGATAAGCTCTGTTTGTCAACCTGCATTGCATGCATCCTAGAGATAGGAATGATATTATGTGGTCGCATATTTGTGTGGATGTCATGTTGTCATCGCATAAATAGAAATAGAGGTTTATGTGTAGACCCTGTAGACTTGTCGCATATATCGTATGCATTCTAGCCTTAGAAGCCGTGGTTTCGCACCGAGAGGTGGTTTACTGTTGTATGCGTTTTACATGATCGCATAGCATGAACGCATTCTAGGGAGTGTTAGCTGAAACCCTTCTCAACCCGTTCACCGCATATTCATTGCATCTCCCGTTTACCAACTCTTTTCAAACTCCGCCGCATTTATTTATTTTTCATCAACGAAAACAAAAACCCAACACTGTATTTATCTATCCGGTTACCGCAAAGTCTTTATAAAAATTACCAACGCAATCTGTTTTCACAAGTCCCTGTGTTCGACCCTGGACTTACCAGGAAACTCAGAGGAATTTACACTTGGATTCCGCTGGGGAAACTTGAGTGCACAATGCAAATCCATCAATGCATATCATCCACATTTCCATTTCACAAATACAACCGTAAAGTTTTTGCCCTTGCGCACATCAATTTGAGCGCGATCTGTTGAAAGGAATGGTCGTCCCAATATGATGGGCGCACTTTCGTCCGCTTTATAATCCAAAATGAGGAAGTCTGCTGGCAGATGAATTTATCGATTGAAATTATGGCATTTTTCAACTCCCCTTCAGGTTAAATTTGAGATCTGTTCGCGAGCAGGAGAGTTTCCTTTGTGGCATAAGTGTGTTGGCATTCAATTGGTTGAAGACTGATAGCGACATTATGTTTATACATACCTCAAGATCGCATAGTGTTTGGCCACTGAAGGTCCCTCCAATAGAGCATGGGATCGTGAAGATTCCTGGGTCGCCCATTTTAGGTGGGATCATAGCATTTTACGCTACAGCCACTATTGCGATCTTTCCTTCCTCATTTTGTTCCTCTTTCAGTCTTTGCAGAATTACTAGTGGTTGGACTTCTTCTATCCAAGATCTAGAGGCTTAAGGGTGGACGTAACTTCAGGGTCTATTCTCTCGGGCTTCTCTAAATTATAGGTCAACGGGTTTTCGGTTGTCACCGCATTCAAGTTGGTCATAATGTGCTTTTCCCTTACTTCCGCAGTCATGTTGTCGCTTAGCAAGGAGACTGCTAAGCATTGTTTCTTCCCGTTACCCCCAACATTGTGAGGGAGCTCAATTGAGCTCGGCAACGCTTCTTTTGGTCTACTTTTCAGCTCACTCGCAATCTGGCTCATCTGTAATTCGAGATTGTGGATGGACGTGGCTTGACTTTGAAGCACGATTTCATTTTTCTCTATATATTGCTTCAATAGGCTCTCTAAAGAAGAGGATTGCGGTGGTTGTTGTGAGCTACTTGCTTGATTGCTCGGTTGACCGTTGTTGCGTAGGAAGAATCCTTGTGGCCCTTCTTTTTGCGCCACAGGTTGGAAATTTTGTTGTTGATTCTTCCAACTAAAATTGGGGTAGTTTCTCCACCCGGGGTTGTAGGTGTTTGAAAAGGGGTTATTCTTTACAAAGTATACAGATTGTGGATTTTGCGGGGAATCTTCCATCGCATGTCCATCACCGCAAGTCGCATACCTTGCGGTGTTTTGACTGATTGTGTTGATTTGCCCACCTTGCGGTGTTGGGCTGTTGATCGCCATTCCTTGGATCAAATTCATCATTGTGGTCATCTGATTTTGTAATGAAGCAATAGCACCATTGTTTACGTCAGAGTCTTTTAATCTCAATCTCTGGTCACTCTCTCTCCAATCTTCATGGTTCTTAGAGATGCGATCTAGGATATTCTTCGCCTCATCATATTTTTTGTCGAGCAGACTACCAGCGGCTGCCACATTGGTAGTGGTCTGTGAAGCGGGAATTAAACCATGATAGAAAATCTCCATTTGAAGGCAGTCTGGTAACCCATTATGCAGATAATCCTGGATCAACTTTTTAAACCTCGCCCAAGCATCGCTGAGCGATTCATCCATGTCTTGTTCAAAATTTGTAATCAGTTTCCTTCGTCTTGCGTTCTTGGTAGGTGGAAAATACTTCTTCATAAATTTCTCCACTACCTGCTCCCAAGAAGTGATCTTTCTCGGCTCGAGAGAATATGCCCATTTCCTAGCCTGATCACAGAGAGAAAATGGGAATAACGTTAGTCGAACTTCTTCAGCAGAGATGTTCGGGAACACAAAAGTATTGCAGATTTCAATAAAACTTCGGAGGTAGGCGTGCGGGTCCTCGTCACGCCTTCCTCCGAATTGACCTGCAGTCTGGATCATCTGCAGCATCACCGGTTTCATTTCGAATTTACTTCCGTCGAGGGCAGGCTTCATGATTCCCGGAGAGAAATCAAAGAGGTTTGGCGATGCATAGTCCCTAATGGGTCTATTGCGATCGTTTGCCAGCAAAATTGGATTCGCCATGGCATTATTATCATTTGGTGCTCCATTTTCAGGCTGCTTCGCCATCTCTTCTTTGTCTGATTGTGGTTGTTGTTGGCGGTCTCTCAATCTTCGTCTAAAAGTCTTCTTAATCTCCGGGTCGTAACTCGCCAGAGATTGAGAGTCTGCAAAGAAATCAAAAAAATTACCATTAGCAAACTATCTTGCCGAAGTCCCCGGCAACGCTAAAAACTTGACGGTTGTATTTGTGAAATGGAAATGTGGATGATATGCATTGATGGATTTTCATTGTGCACTCAAGTTTCCCCAACGGAATCCAAGTGTAAATTCCTCTGAGTTTCTTGGTAAGTCCAAGGTTGAACACAGAGACTTGTGAAAACAGATTGTGTTGGTAATTGCGGTAACTGGATAAATAAATACAGTGTTGGGCTTTTATTTTTGTTGATGAAAAATAAATAAATGCGACGGAGTTTGAAAAAAGTTGGTAAACAGAAGATGCAATGAATATGCGGTGAACAGGTTGAGAAGGGTTTCGGCTACACTCCCTATAATGCGTTCATGCTATGCGATCATGCAACATGCATACAACTGTAAACCACCTCTCAGTGCGAATACCACGACTTCTAAGGCTAGAACGCATGCGATATATGCGACAAGTCTACAGGGTCTACACATAAACCTCTATTTCTATTTATGCGATGACAACAGGACATCCACACAAATATGCGACCACATAATATCATTCCCATCTCTAGGATGCATGTGATGCAGGTTGACAAACAAAGCTTATCTCTAAGTCCCTATCTCTTGTTTATGCAGTTCTAATCTTGCTCTCTCGAGTCTAGATTCTAACCTAGCTCTCTCGAGACATTAGGTTCTTTCTTTAGACTCTCTCTCGAGTAACTCTAAAGGGTACTTTGCACAACATAAAACAAGACAATCGCAAGCAAAAAACTTCCTAGGTCATGTTAGCTTAGTTCTTCTCAACCCATCCGACTAGTTTAGCTACTCATGCATATTAAGAGAGTGAACAGATGTAGAAATAAAACTTCCATTTTATAAATATGAAGATGAAGTACAAAATAACAATGCAAGTATAGAATTAAGAGCCTAATAGCAATCTCTTGTTGCCAGGCGTTTAAACTATTTTCTTCTCGTGCTTTAAAGATACTCTCGCTCTCACGAGAGTCTCCCCGTTCTCTGCTCTTACGCCCCAAGGTTCTCTCTCGAGTTTCCCTGAGCGATCTCCGACACCACCACTCTTCTCTTGCTCCGCCTTAAAAGGAAAAAGGAAAACTATGGATAGAGACGTGAACTTATGGAACGAAATATTGTAAAAAAAATGGTGAACCCCTTCTCTGAAGAATGCCCTTGATATTTATAGAGCATCCATGGTGAAAGACGGCTTCTCTCTCCTGGTTGCACAGATGGGATAGCTTTAATTATTGACTGATGCGCCAAATAATTGTCACCGATAAAGCTGAATGTACTTTGTGACCGTTATCGGTTATCAACTTAATTTAAATTCGACTGTCATCAGCTTTCTGTCCCATCGCTCTTAATTACCCTTTCACCCGGATGCGCCTACCATGTTGCGCTGACCAAGTTACGACGATCCTTCTCGGGCGATTTTTGCGAGCACGATCAACGCAAAGCCTTACTGTGAGTTGCGCTCGACCAATGAATTCCTATGATCGCAATCTTTGCATTGCGTTAACGCATATTCTGCACAAAAATACAAAAATGAACTATTATAATGAGCTGAACGCATGCGACTGCAATATCATGAAAACGATGCTTAATGGACGCAAAGTACATATTTCATCAACGCAATCCAACATTGTTTAAGAATTTAGTACTATGATAACGTGCGTTTCTGCCCGTTATCACACCCCCAAATTTAAACAATGCTTGTCCTCAAGCATAAGCTAAAGATTCCTTTAGCAAGTCAACCACAAAGTTCTTTTCCTAGATTTCTCAAGAATACTTCATTCAAATCCTATATACCTGAATTTCCTTAAGTCTTATTCAAGTTTCTTCTTAAAATATTTCTAAGACCTAGGGACTCTAATCTTAACTTTCAAAAGGACTTTACTATATTCCGGAACATCGCATGATTTATTTCAAAAAGAAAATTTTCTAACAGGGTGTCAAATGATTTTATCCTTGCACAAAAATTTTCTTCATTGATATTTTTTTCTAACCTTGCGCTGGTCCAAGTGCCTTGACTTCATTTTGGCTCGCCTCCACGAGTGTCATGCGAACATCCAACTACGAGCAATGCACTCTTTCTCAGACTAAACTCATACCAATTTGGCAGTGGAATTGCGGTCATTTGTTTATGCGTTGATCCTGGTGACTTACTTTCGTTTTGGCTTGTCCCCACATATGTCATACGGACATCCAACTATGGGTAAGTGCCTTTCACAACTTAACTCTTATCAACATGGGTCTCCCATTGCGTTGACAGTGGAGTTGTTATTCTCAATATATATATATATATATATTTCTCTCATGCGATGGACGCATGCAACTGATTACCGCAACATCCATGCATTGATCGAACGCGTTCGCCTTTGCGATGGAAAGTTTCTCTGCATGCAGTCGTCTATGCGATGGTCTGGTTTCTGCGTTTGTGTCCACTTCCTGCGTTAGCTACAAAAATAGAACATTGAACGCATAATATCGCATAATAATGGGTTAGCCAAGATTCATCATGCTGAACGACGCAAGCTCACTTTTCTCATGGATTCCTAGTACAATTGCCGCATATTCTGCTTAACAGTCCTCATAATTCTAAGTAAAAGGCCTAAGATGACATGCATTTCTGCCTGTCATCAGATCACAATCCATAAATTCAATCCTACTGATCTTTCATTACCAACCACGAAAGGATCACACTCTTCTAAAGGACCATAATCCATTGAAGTAAGTCCTCATCACACTCTTCTAAAGGACCATAATCCATTGAAGTAAGTCCTCCGGATCTCTCATTACCAAGCACGGGTTCGTTACATTGAGTTTCTCTTTCCAAGTCCCATGCATGAAAGCTGTCATTGTTTATTGACAATATTGATGGTTGAGTGTTCATAGACAATGGAATATCACCCTCTTATCGATTAAGTTCATATGATACCTTGTATTGTCTGTCTACCCCTGTACGATCATAACTCATATTCACATTTCCATCATGGTTCGATTTTAGCGTTATATATAGCTGAACTCTACAAAGTTCTTCTCGGAAAAGAAAGAAGTGAACATCACCGTCGTTCCGTATGTACTGTGGAAGGGTTTCATAGTCAAGCTTATATTTAACTCTCGTAATAACATCAAACTCTGAGTAACTTACATTTGCAACCCTATAAATGTGAGCTTTAAGTTCTTTATACTTCAATGTAATAGGCACAATAATTCATGTTAGCTTGCCTTCAACATATAAATTTTGGTCTAATCCCAATCACCTCCGTATCGAATTAGTAGACACTCTTTTGTCATCCTACAAAGCAAGAGAACATTTTTTTATTAAGCAGATGAATATTGTCTAATACACTTGGATCTCTCTCATTGTCGCTCTCAATTGCTCTTGCTCTTTTGACTCTCATTGTCGCCTCTCACTGTCGCTCTCTCGCTTTCATGCTCTCGCTGTCGCTTTCTCGCTCTCGCTATCGCTCTATCTTGCTCTCTCGCTGCCGCTCTATCTCGCTCTCTTACTGCCGCTCTCTCTCTCCACCTTTCTCGTTGTCGCTCTTTCTCACACCATTTCGTTATGCTATTTACATACCTTTTTTGAGACCACGTTCCTACAAACACCAATGAAACCACGTTCAAGAAAAATCCGTTTCGTTCTGAAAACTCTGTTTGGTTCCGAAAAATTCCATTCAAATGAAGTTTAAATTTTAAAGAATTCACTGTTACATGTTTGCTGTGTGTTAACAATTTTAAGTCGTAGACAGATGATTTCGTGAAAATTTTCAAATTAATCGTACAGTGACAAACAATCACATTACGATGGAAGATAGACAGACAACGAGAATGAGATCTATGTAGTGAGAGCGAGACAATTATCAGGGGCAATTTGTGTAATCTCATACCGTGATGACGTCAGATCAATTGATAGTTTTTTTTTTTTAAAAATCAGATCATTTGATATTATAGGCTCAGATATTAGGTCATTGATCTAAATTTTCACGGAAGTTCCCAAAAGAGGTTTTAGAAAGTCCTTTTAAGAAGCGAGATTGACGAGTGAGACAAGTGGTGTATGAAAAAACAAAACGAGGAGCCACGCCAAATAAAATTGCCACAAAATCGTGCAGTGTCGACGCCCCGGCTTTACTAATAAAAATTACTCATACATACACTACCTTTCCCTTTCCGTCGGTCGCTCTTTTTCCGGCAATGCTGCTCCTTCATTCCTTAACATTACCCACAGCTACCTTCTTCTCCAGCAGCCATTACCAGGTTCCCCTGGTGGAGGCCGATGATATCCCTTTTCCCACTGCATGGTGGTTCCTTTACGCCGGCCTCTCCTGTCTCCTCGTTTTGTTCGCCGGTATTATGTCTGGCCTCACTCTCGGCCTCATGTCCCTCAACCTTGTTGAGCTCGAAATCTTGCAACGTACAGGTTCTTCCACCGAGAAAAAGCAAGCTGGTTTGCCATCTTCATCTTCTCCCCCATTATTATGCTCATATTCGTTTTTCACTCCTCAGTTTCTTCACTGTTTTCCCCCTTTTCCCCCATGCGCAGCTGCTATTATTCCTGTGCTGCAGAAACAGCACCAATTGCTTGTTACTCTCCTGCTTTGTAATGCTTGTGCCATGGAGGTATTCTTTTCTTTTCTGCACTTCTTTTCTGATTACAACTTTCTTTTTTCTTTAATTCCATCCATGCATACATTGGCGATTACAATGGCTTGGTTGTGGTTCTGCTCTTATTTGTTGAAAGCCTAGGAGTGTTCAGATTCATGACAAGAAGATAACTGTTGATGAAGTTAGGTTTAATGTATAATTAAGTATGAATGGTCATTCTTCATTTTCTGTCTTTTCTTTTAATTTTCTTGAAGGCTCTTCCTATCTACCTTGATAAAATCTTTCACCCCTTCGTCGCGGTTTTGCTATCTGTGACGTTCGTTCTTGTCTTTGGCGAGGTAAAGGATTTTCCAATTGACTATACTTTTCGTTCTACAATAAACAATATTGCGTCTAATTTTCATTTATTTAATAGATTATTCCGCAAGCAATATGCTCGAGATATGGACTTGCTGTTGGTGCAAATTTTATTTGGCTAGTGCGTATTTTGATGATCATCTGTTATCCAATTTCGTACCCGGTTGGAAAGGTAACATCTGAAGTAGGCAGAGAGCTGCTGCTAACGTTCCTTTATTTATCCTGTATATGAAATTTACTTTGGTGGATGGTTGCTAGTGGATGATACTCTACTTTGTTGTACTCTACTTTGATCATACCTTGATTCCAGAAAGGTCATAACGCAAACAAGAAAGTGTAGATTTTTCCTTTACCTGTTGTTATTTTTTCTTTAGTTCATTGTTTTCCCTCTAATTGAAAAGTCGTTCTTTATTTTTCTATACACATGAATGGTGATTGTATAAAAGTAATCATGATATCCAGAACTTGAGTAAGCCTTGAATCTGCTAGTTTGTCTCTTATTCTGCTGCATCAATTGAGCTGAGCCCATAAATTATATAGGCTTATGATTGAATTAAAATATAAAGCATCAACTTTAAGTCTATTCATATTTCTTCTTTGGCTCCTCATGTAGACTGCACTTTTTCTGTATGAAAAGTTTAACCTGGACCTTCTTCCATATTCTCAACCTTCTTCTGCAGTTATATCTCCTTAACAAAGTTTAACCTGTACAATTCTTTTTGTCAATGAAAAGCTAAATTACTTCTCGGTTAAAATTAACTTTTGGTTCAAAAACTTTCCAAGTGACATTTTACTCCCTGAACTTTGGTTTGTAATGATTTAGTCTTTGTAGTTACTTTCGATCTCATATAGCCCCTGACTTTGGTATTGAACAGTT
Source organism: Benincasa hispida (assembly GCF_027475165.1). Taxonomy (NCBI): domain Eukaryota; kingdom Viridiplantae; phylum Streptophyta; class Magnoliopsida; order Cucurbitales; family Cucurbitaceae; genus Benincasa; species Benincasa hispida. Next base: position 8,606,088 of record NC_143482.1, on the reverse strand, counting down.
TAATCTTTGTACTTTAAAATTAAAAATTTGTAACGATTTAGTGCCATTTGTGAAAATTAGTGTTAAGATTTAATCGTTTATTGCGTAGGTGGATCAATAAAGTAATTAGGGTCTCAATATGTTTATAAGTTACAAAGTCTAAATCATCAAATAATAAAAATTGTGATTTAATTTTGATAAAAAGATTTATGGTGGGATTAAATTGTTGTAAATTTGAAAATACAGGGACTAAATTGTTACACACCAACATTCAAGAACTAAACTGTTATAAAATTCATTGAACAAAGACTAAATTGTTGCAAACACTAATTACTTTTATGGAAGATGAGGGACTAAAAGTGCTTTCTAACCTTAATTTTTTATACTACCTACAATCGTTTTATTGTAACTGTAATTTCTGTTCCAGTTTCTATCTTAACTGTTTTGCAAAGGAGACGATTGCTATTTGAGATTGAAGATACACTGGGTTATTTCACTTTATTCCTGTGATCCCTCTTCTTGCTTACCTATATTTCTGGTTCTAAGGTCTTGGATGCAGTACTTGGTCACCATGATGCTCTGTTTAGGAGAGCTCAGTTGAAAGCCCTTGTTTCTATCCATGGACAAGAGGTAACAAGAAGTATAATATATTAGAATTTGAATTATTAATGAGATATATTCTGGTTTGGACAAAGAATGGAAACCATGCTATAACATTGTGGAAGGGTGCTAAACTGATTAAGAGGAAAGTGATAGGGATTTGTTATGAATTGTCCTTAAATTTCCTTTTCTTTTAGGCTGGGAAGGGAGGTGAACTCACACACGATGAGACGACCATCATCAGTGGGGCATTGGACTTGACAGAAAAGGTATCTACTCTAATAAGACAAGCCTTCTAATCTTTGTACATATCTTGATTTATCCATCATCTTTATTTTATCACGCACTTTGAATAAGGGAAACTCCTGCATTTTAATTTGTTACAAGATAATATATATTTTTTTCGATAGTGCATTTATAGAATCTTAATAAAGGGTTAATCTAATTTAACAAGTATACATTGTTTTTCTCTGGCAATTTGGGAATTTAAAGGATCTCTGTCCGCAGAATCTAATGGATATGACGTTATCACCCTCTGATTGTGTCCCTAGTCACTATGTATTTATTCACATGACCAAAATTTACCTTTATACTTTATATTAACCATTTTCTGTTCTGTTTTTTCATTTTTAAACTCACGTATTACCTCCCCCACCTGCCCAACAAATCAAGTCCTTTATTTGTATACACAAAAAGAATGACAATGCGGAAATTAAGGATGGAATTCTTTTTCTAATGAGACCTTGGACCATTAATCTCACTTATAGGCTTGACCCTTCAAGATTTTGAGGCAACTTTATGGTTTACTTTGTTGTGAAGAAAATTCACAGTTCAAATGACTGAACTTTCTGGAATTGCAGACTGCAGTGGCGGCTATGACACCTATAGAATCAACATTTTCTTTGGATGTGAATTCCAACTTGGACTGGTCAGTTTAGCCTCAAAATCATGATTAACTTATTTCTTGTCAAACCTTGTTTTTCCTGTGGATTTATATTAATAATGATGATGATGCAAATATCTTCTGGTAGGTTGGGTTAATCATTTTTACATCTTATTACATCTTGTACTGTTAATATTTAATATAGTCATCAGTAAATAATCTTTTTATCTAAGAAGCATGGACACTTTAGTTTGTCTAGCGTGTCTGTGTCGGATACTTGGACACTTGGACACTTGTTGTATATGTATTAGACACTTGTTACTGCAGCAAATGTGTTAGATATGCATAGAACATTTGTTGAGTAGACTAAAAAGATACATATATGATAGCAGTAGTAAATTTTGAGTGTGAAATACATAAAACTAATTTTTTAAACATATAAATGCATCAACCCATTTTCTTTGAATTTTATTCTGGCATAAAAATGATATATATTTTTTAAAAAATATATTTTAATAAAAGTGTCCTTGCCATGTCCATGTCCTAGATTTTTGAAAAATGAAAGAAAAAATGACGTGTCACTGGTATCTGTGACGTATCGTATCCGTGTCTCATATCCGTATCTGTGCTTCTTAGCTTTTTATTTTTTTTCTTTCTGAGTTGTAGTTGAAAATGAATATAGACCCATGTTCTTCTCGAGAGTTAGGAATAAAAATTTTTAGTTATTGACTTCTGGTAATAAACATACTTTCCTGGGAGCTAGGAATTAATCATATTCAATGAGATTTTCAAGTATGCTGGTTGTCGCTCTTTTTGCTTGTTTCTCTGTTTTTCCTGTACGAGGCAAAAGATATTAGTCGGACGTCAGTGGACTATGTGAAAACACATAAGACAAATTTTGCCTTTCACTTTATCTGCTTATCTTCTGGAGACAAACTTCACTAACCAAGGTGCCGTTAGAATCTTTGATAATCAATTTGGTTTCTATTTTTGGTTTTTGTTTTTGTTTTTCTAGAAACAGGTTGTTAGGTAACTAGTTATTTGTTTTTTGAGATCTCATTTTCTCACATTATTTTTTTACTCATCTCTCCAGCAAATCATTCTCTCTAAAATTTCTCTAAAGAAAAGCTCTTACTCTTTTTAAAATTTCCATTTCTCTATTCTAACATACCACTCTCACTCCTCTCTAAAAAGTTTTAATATTTTTTCAAACTTCTCTCTCTCGCATATCTATGTCTAAAATTTCTTATTTTTTACTTTCCTTTTTCTCCCTCTGATTTTCTTCTCTCTCAAACATATATTCAATTTTAATATTTTTGTGAAATTACTTTATTAGACAACATGGAATCCTTTTCGTACACTCCTTTTTCCCTTCACCATCGCTAACATAGTTTTGATCAACGGCATGTATCACAGTTTTTTTGTCTCCCCTTCCATCCTTCACAAATCACGATTGACATCCAGACCTTCACCATTGAACTTGATCATGGTTTGCGCATCACGAAGGCTTGGAAAGATGGATCTTTCACTCTTTCTTTGAGAAAGCTGCATTGATATTTGATCGATGATCCCTCAGCCAAAAGTTCTTCTAGAAAAGCCGTCTTGATGAATACGTTTTATCAGTAGAAAAGATCACCGGCCGAGTTTAGAAATAGTGAAGCTTGGCATTAATGGAGGCCTAAATAAAATTATCATCCCTGTGAGAATAGATAAGAAGAGATGGAAGTTTTTCATTTATTTTATTAATCTCTTTTATTAAAGATACCAACCAACCCTCTTCCTGCCATTAATACTGAGGTATCTTACGAGTAAGCTTTAAAAAATAACTCTCTTTTGGCACCAATGACCTCCTTCACACCTTTCCATTAAAGGTCACAGAAGAGGATCCTCTTCCTCCTCCCTCTTCTTTTGAGCTAGCAACTTTCTACCCCGACAAAGCCATTATTGTTTATAGAGAAAGCCTTCATGACTCATGATGACTGTTTTGACATTCTTTACATTATTCTAAGAGAGATTAGTTCCTTGCAACGAAACAAAGCCATCTTTGCTGTCAAAAACAAAGAACAAGGGCAAGCACTTTGCAATATCAAATGTTGGTTCCAAGTTAGAAAAATTTAAGTTAAAATTTGAACAGTAGGGTACTAAGCTGAGGCTTTTTACAAGGTGTTGAAATTAGGGTTTTTTACTCTAGGGGGAAATTTGTCTTTTTACTTGTACCCTAGGGTTTCCCTTTTTCCTATTTAAGCTGGAAGTCATAGGGTATTCTTGGTATCAGTCATATAATAAAAATCCTTCTTCCTGTGGTTTTTTCTCCCTGATTAGGGTTTTCTACGTAAACCTTGTGTGTGCTATTTTTCTTTTTCTACTCTGTATTTTCATCATGGTATCAGAGCATGGAGACGAAGCTCTGGCCATAACTGAGGAAAACCCAATAGGAGAATCCCAAACCAATGGCACATATATAGCCATTGTTATCCAAACCGCCATTGACCGATATTTCCAATCTCTCCTTCCCCACCTTCAATGTGATGACTAGCCGACCAGACTCGATCACCCGATCAGATTAGACTAGCTAGTTGCTTTCCGCCCGATTTTGTTCGATCCCATGCAGACGCAGCCGATCGAAGCTTACCCATAGTAGGCCTAGTCGAGGGCTTCCGCGCCGCACAGGTTGAAGTCGCCTTTGCCCGTCGACGCCTTCCAGGTGACACAACCGACCGCCGCCGAACCACAAGGGTTGAAGCCGAACCTACCTTTCCAGTCGACCCGTGACCTTCCGCCAAACTTCCAGCCGGGTAACGCCGTGTTTTCCACCGACCCAGGCATCTTTCCTTCCGTGCGGGTCGACCCATCAAGTTCGGCAGGTAGGTTCCAGCTGATCCCTCGAGCAGGCGTAGACAGAGACTTCCAGCCAGGTCAGTTGGGAATAAATCCAGTCAGTGGCCGTCATTTAATCAATCGGGATCCCATGGCTCAGCCGGATGCGAATAGTAGTTTGGGATAGTCATCACCGATCATTGGTGGATTTGGAGGAGGAGAATCATCGTCCCATCGTCGGGATCAGGGGAATATAATCCAAGACCAGTTTACTCAGTTGCAACTACGTATTAAGAAGCAGAATGAGATGTTCCAACAAGAGATGGCTGCCATTGGAGAAGCACTGGGATCGGCATCCAATGTCCAGTTAGATCTAAATCAGAATCAATCGATTTACCCTGAAAATTCGGTAACTTCTTTCCCTACGTACTCTTCAAATTTATTCTCTGGAGCTATAGGCAACTCTTCTAGCTTTATTGTAGGAGAAAAGTTGAATGGTGAAAATTATTTTTCTGAGAGATACCGAAACCAAGGCCAGGAGATCCCCAAGAACGAATTTGGAAAGGGGAGGATTCTTTGCTATTCTGGTAGGAAGTATGGAACCCCAAATTGGAAAACTCCTATTATATGCAGCCACGGCTTGAGATATTTGGGAGGCAGTCCAAAAACTTTACTCGAGGAGACAGAATGCTTTGCGATTATATACCTTACGTAAGCAGGTCCACGAGTGTAAGCAAGGGGCAATGGATGTTACATCTTACTTCAATAAACTGTCACTTCTTTAGCAAGAGATGAACTTGTGTCGTGAGATGATTTGGAATTGTCCTTGTGGAGGAGTTTTGCACTATCAATCTGAGGAAACCGATCGTGTATACGACTTTCTTGTCGGACTAAATTCTAAGTTTGATGCAGTCGCAGTCGTATATTGGGAACCCGTCCGATACCGTCCCTAATGGAGGTTTGTTGGTTTGTTTTGAAGTACGTCTTGAGGAAGACCGGTCTAGGGCAATGAATAATACTATTGTGACTCCAACAGATTGTGCTGCTTTCAAAACTTCAGGCCCTGATAAACAGAATAGTAAGTTGCCGCCAGTATGTGAACACACACGAAAGATCAGTGTTGGAAATTGCATGGCTGTCCACCGAATGGTAAAAAACAACAGTCAGGTCGGACACTGGTAGGTGAATCAGTAATTGGAGACACATAGTCTCAGAATCAGGAAAACAGTCAGAGCACTACTGGTATAGTAGGAGTCAGTGCAATCACCCAATCAAGTACTTTTCACTCCTTTGGCTTTGTCAGTATAATTGGTAATAAACCATGGATATTAGATTCAGGGGATACAGACCACTTGACTGGTTCCTCCGACCAGTTTCTCTCTTATCAACCAAGTGCTGGGAATGAGAGGATCAGGATTGCTGATGGGTCTTTTGCCCCAGTTGCCGGAAAAGGACGGGTGTCACCCTTTGAGGGCTTAGTTCTCCAAGATGTGTTGCATGTGCCAAAAGTTTCTTACAACCTTTTATCTATTAGTAAAATTACAAGGGATTTGAAATGTCGTGTTATCACCTAATGCTATTGCTTTTCAGGATCTGAACTCGGGGATGACGATTGGCACTGTCCGGCATAACACAGGGGGCTCTATTTTCTCACTGAAGAAGCCTCATTTAGGATATGTGATAGGACTAGTTTGCTTTCATCTCATTTTTCTGTTTCTGAAACTGACTATATGTTATGGCACTATCGCCTTGGGCACCCTAATTTTCAGTATATGAATTATTTGTTTCCCCATCTTTTTCATAATATTAATATTTCTAAGATAAATTGCGATGTGTGTGTCCAAGCCAAACAACTCCGTGTTTCTTTCAAGTCTCAACCTTATAAGCCTTCTAAACCATTCACCCTATTCCATAGCGATGTCTGGGGTTCGTCACCTATTACTACCATCACTGGAAAGCGATGGTTTGTAACCTTCATCGACGATCATACTAGGCTAACTTGGGTTTTCCTTCCAACAGACAAATCCGAAGTTACATCGGTCTTTCAACAATTCTACTATTCTATAGAAACACAGTTCAATGCCAAATCGCTATTCTCCAGAGTAATAATGGTCGGGAAAACCTTAATAATTCCTTAAGGGGCCATTTGGATTGAGGTTTTCTCAATGCCCAGGAATTAAAGATGCTTGAGAATTATATGTCTGGGAATAAAATTGTTGGGAATTAAGGATGACTATGTTTGGTTGTGCATGGTAATGTTATCAGAATTTTGTGCCAAAAAATTGTATTTGTGTTTAATTAATGAAATTAAGCATGGAAATCTTATTATAATTGTAATAGATTAGTAATTTAAAGAATAAATAATACTCAATATATCAATAAAAAATTAATTAATTATGAATCAATAATAACTTTAATTATAAAATATTTGAAGATTATAATTATAATTATAAATATTCAATATTTTAATTATAAGTATAAATATTTTACTAATTTTATAATTAAAATTAACTAATTAATGCATTTAATGAATGCCATACTAATTCTAATCTAACACTTAATCATTTTTATTATTAATTAAGCTCCACATTAATAATTTTACTTTTAGTTAAATAATATAAGAAAATATATTTAAATGGACAATATATTATATAAAAGGTGAAGACAATGAGATAAAAATAGGATATATTAATAAAGAATACTAAAAAATATTTTATAAATATGATATGTTAATAATGAACGGAATAATAAAAAATAAGCACAATAAATAATTAACTTCTTATAAATAACTCTTGATGATTATATATTCATAATGAATGATCAAATTAAAATTAATCTCCATAAATTACTTGATTATTAAAAAAACAATAAAGTAATAAATTACTATTATTGAAAATGAAGTTTAATACTAACTAAATTTAACTAATCCTAGTTTACTAATTAAATATATTTAAGATATTATTAGTTAATAAATTAATAATTTATGTAAAAAATAATTCCATTCATTTAATAAATTTTTATTATAAAAATAAGTCAAGTAAATATTTTAATATATCATTATTGATTTATTAAAATAAATATGTATTCATTTTTTGTTAAATTAATATTAATTAATTAGTTAACTATATTCGAAGTGAAATTATATGTAAAATGAAAAATAGATAGAGAGGGTAAAAGAGAAAATCTGTAGTTTTGGATGAGAATAAAAAACCCTTATATGTGGGAAGTGAGAATGCCTGGGAATAGTTTATTCCCAGGTAAATGGGTGAAAACTGGGAAACAAACATGAGAATTGGATACCTATGCCAATTCCATGCGGAAAGGCTGCCAACCAAACGACCCCTAAGAGAGTTCCTAATCTCAAAAGGAATAGTTCGTCAGAGTTTCTGTGCGTACACCCCTCAACAAAATGGAGTGGTCGAACGGAAAAACCGTCACCTAGTCGAAGTTGCTCGGTCTCTTATGTTGTCAACTTCCCTTCCTTCCTATTTATGGGGAGATGCTGTCTTGATAGCAGCCCATTGATAAATTGAATGCCGTCCCGGACTTTAAAGTTCCAAACCCCCTTAGATTCCTTCAAAGAGTCCTATCCAACTACCCGACTTCTTTCTGATGTACCCCTCCGAGTATTTGGCAGTATTGTGTTTGTCCATACTCATGGCCCTAACCGAACCAAGTTTACTCCTCGGGCTCAGAAATGTGTCTTTGTAAGGTATCCACTTCATCAGCGTGGGTACAAGTGTTATCATCCCTCTTCCAGAAAATACTTTGTCTTCATGGATGTGACATTCTTCGAAGATCATCCATTCTCCTAATGGTTCTCTTCAGGGGGAGAATACTAGTGAAGAAACCAATTGGGGTCTGAGGCGATCTGTCTTGCCTGAACCCATCCTTGACATCAGTACCAATGAATCCATTCTACCGACCAAACAAGTCCCATGGATCACATACTATAGGAGGAATCTCAGGAAGGAAATGGCGTCGCCTGTTATTTCTCCGGCTCCAATCCATGAGTCAGAACGGAGATCAGTTCTAGGTATTAATAGTCCTATCCCTGATGATGGTAATAAATATGATAAAATTGATGCCTGTGTTGAAATTGGTGAGAGCAAAAACAGGGAAGACAATGGCAGCAAGGATGTAATCGGGGCAGAAAATGATGATTGTGAGACACTTGTTCCAGCAAAGAATATTGTTGAACCTGGAAAAGAAATGTCACCTATTCCAACTGAAAACACTGTTGAAAGTGGAAAAGTGACAGAACATGAGACGTATGAGCAAGAGGGTGAGTGCAGTATGAAGTTTTGAGGAAAGTAAAGACAGAGATGCATCCCTTGACCTTCCGATTGTCCTAAGGAAAGGTACCAGATCGTGTACAAAATATCCACTACAGAGTTACTTGTCCTATAGCAACCTGTCTCCTGAGTTCAAGGCCCTCACTATGAACCTAGACACAGTGGTGATACCAAATTGTATACACACTACATTGGAAATTCCTGAATGGAAAGCCGTAGTCATGGTAGAAATGGGGGCTCTCGAGAAAAATCATACGTGGGACCAAGTCACTCTTCCAAATGGTCACAAAGCAGTTAGATGTAAATGGATGTTCACAGTAAAGTATAGGCTAGATGAAACAGTTGATAGATACAAGGCCAGATTGGTTGCCAGAGGTTTTACTTAGACCTTCGGGGTTGATTATTCCGAGACTTTTTCACAAGTAGCAAAGCTGAATACATTACGGGTTCTGCTTTCAATTGCAGTTAATAAAGATTGGCCCCTTCATCAGTTTGATGTGAAGAATGCCTTTCTCAACGGAGAGTTGGAGGAAGAAGTCTACATGAGTCCTCCCCTAGGATTTGAGAAACAGTTTAACCACCGAGTTTGTAGACTAAGGAAGTCCTTGTATTGGTTAAAATAGTCCCCAAGGGCCTAGTTTGGTAGGTTTACTACGTTTGTAAAGTCACAAGGGTATAGTCAAGGACATTCTCATTAAGAGTTCAGTATCCAGAAAGATTGCAGTTTTGATTGTTTATGTTGATGATATTGTCATTTCAGGTGATGATGCCTCAGAGATTGACTGATTAAAGGCAAAGATCGCTGAGGAATTCGAAATCAAGGAACTTGGAAAACTAAGGTACTTCCTTGGAATGGAGGTAGCTCGATCGAGAGAAGGGATTTCAGTTTTCCAATGGAAATATACTCTGGACTTGCTTAAGGAGACAAGTATGACAGGCTGCAAACGAGTTGATACTCCTATAGAAGCAAATGCAAAGTTAAGTGATATGAGTGAAGGTGTTCTAGTTAACAAAGAGAGATCAGCGACTTGTTGGAAAATTAATATATCTTTCTCATACTAGACCTGACATTTTATATGCAGTGAGTATGGTAAGTTAGTTTATGCAGTCTCCATACGAAGAACATATGAGGTCAGTGGAGTGCATCTTGAGATATCTGAAAACTTCTCCAGGGAGAGGCTTGATATTCAAGAAAACTGAAAAATGATGCATCGAGGCATACACAGATGCAAATTGGGTAGGTTTTGTGGTAGATAGAAAGTCGGGGTAACCTTGTCACATGGAGGAGTAAAAAACAAGGTGTTGTTGCTAGAAGTAGTGCCGAAGCTGAGTACAGGGCCATGAGTTTGGGATTCTGTGAAGAAATTTGACTTGAAAAGGTTCTAAGAGACCTTGACCAAGATCATACTGGTCCATAAAACTCTATTGTGATAATAAAGCCGCAATAAGCATAGCAAATAACCCAATTCAACATGATAGAACAAAGCATGTGGAGATTGATCGGCATTTCATCAAGGAGAGACTTGATAGTGACAACATTTGTGTTCCTTACATTCCTTCCATCCAACAGATTGCAGATGTCCTATCAAAGGGATTGCCCAGACAGTTGTTTGACTAGTGTGTGAGCAAGTTGGGTCTTATTGACATCTACGCCCCAACTTGAGGGGAGTGTTGAAATTAGGGTTTTTTACTTTAGGGGCAATTTTGTCTTTTTACTTGTACCCTAGGGTTTTCCTTTTTTCTATTTAAGCTGGCAGTCACTGTGTATTCTTGGTATTAGTCATATAATAAAAATCCTTCTTCCCGCGGTTTTTTCTCCCTGATTAGGGTTTTCCACGTAAATCTTGTGTGCTATTTTTCTCTCTAATCTGTATTTTCATCACAAGGAAATGAAGGTACCCTCTTTATGGGGTTGGATAAAAATCCGTAATTTACCTATTGATCAGTTGTCTTATGATACATTCAAGCTTATTGGAGATCTTTGTGGAGGATACGTAGAGACATCAAAGGAAGACTTTGGCAATAATGGATATGATAAGTTTAAAGGTCACAATGAACAAAAATGGTTTCCTTCCAGCCAACATCCATCTCCCTGCCACTTCATTGTAATCTCTGAATGTTCAAATCAATCATTTCTCCGAAGCAAACCAAAGATACTGGAGATTGATCAACATTGGCTGGAGTTTTCATTGATTGCTTCACACTTGAGAATCCTGCCGAAAAATAACTTGATTTTGGTGAACAAGGACACTGCCACAACCCTTCCATCTGAAAGTTGTACAAACAAATGAATAAAACAACCCCGTCCTATCAGTCATTTTATCATACCAAAGTGACTCCTTTTTGTGTGCTACACACCCAAGTTTTGAGTCCATCCAATCATCTGTCTTGTCATCCCAAAAAGCCACCAATTGGCTACCTTCTTTGCTCGATTTTCCGCTCAAAGAGTCTCCCTCAAAATATGACTTTTCCCATCCAGCGTCATCTGTTTTCCCTAACAACTCTTCTCACCATTCTCTTTCTGTCCATCCCACCATCCCTTTCTCCTACGCAACCTCCCATTCACCTGCAATCTTTTCCTCCTTTCATTGAATGCTTTTCTCTTCCCCCAGCCTCATCTACACCTTTGACAAGCCATTCTGCAAACCACATCCCAACTCTGCCTGATTCTCCTCATCTATCTTCCATTTATCAACCTCTTGAAGCACAATGGTATGATTTCATTCCTCCAGTGACAGATGAGCCTTTCAATTTGGGGCCTCATTTAAATGCATCAGCTCCTTGGTTCAGAGACGACGGACTCTGTATGTTGGCTATCCCTGCTAAGAAAAAGGACAATAAGGAAATGCATTAGAGAAAGCCAGAACCCAGAATGCTCGATCTCTTATGAGAAGAAAGTTACATCTTTGCTTAGAGAGGGGTCATTATTGGCTTGATCACATACAAGCTTGGTGCTCTCCCTTCATCAAAATGGTTGTTTTCTCCATCATAGTCTCAACCGAATGTGGTTTTTGTTTTGATTGTTTATAGAATCGCCTATGGTGCTTTTGAATTGGTTTTTTCTTCACTATATTTTGGGTGCATCTGATTGATGTCCTTTGGATTGTTGTTTTGTTTGGGTTTGCCCTTTTGTTTACATTCAAAGATTGGAGGGCTTCTTGCATCGTCAATCCAGATTACACCTATCTGTTTTATCTCTCCTTTTTGTTACCCTTCTCCTCCCTAGTTTTTCTTGTATCCGTATCTTTTTCAAGGGGTATCCCTTTGGTTCATCTTGCATCTCTTTATGGGGTTTCTCTATTGTTTCTCTTTGGACGTTTCATTTATCAATGAAATTGTTTCTTATCCAAAAAAAAAATATTGTTTGCAAAATTTTCCCTCTCGCATATCTAGCTCTAAAATTTCTTATTTTATTATTTTTCTTTTTCTTAATCTGATTTATTTATTTCTAACATATATTCCAAATTTTCTAATTTCTCTCTTTCTATTTATCCTTTTCTCCGACTCGTCCTTTGCCCTGTCTCATTACTCTCTCTAAAATCCCATTTTCTCTCTTAACGTTTCTTTCTCTAAAATTTCTCTTCAAAACATTTTTTTTTCACTGTACCTTTTCTTTCTGTTTCTCTAACTAGTACTCTCTAATATATATCTCATTCTTTGAACTTTTCTCTTCTGGATCCTCTTTCAATCTCTCTTCTATTCCTCTCTAAGATTTTTCTAAAGAACTTTATCTTTTCTTCTCTTAACTGTTTGTTTCCCCATCTCCACGTGTTTCTTTCCTCTTTGGAAAACCGAAAACAAAAAGTAGTTGCATTTGCATGGTTTTTGTTTTTACAGACAGAAAAACCAAAAGCTGAATACAGAAAGGTCAAATTAAACGGGCCCGAGTAATTGCCAACTGATTGTTATCCTATTTTTTGTACAGGGAAGCAATTGGAAAAATCCTTGCACGAGGTCATAGTCGTGTCCCAGTCTATTCTGAGAACCCAAAGAATATAATTGGTCTCCTATTGGTATCAGTAGGATAATTTTATTATGCCTTTTAATTTTCAACCTCCATTTGATTTGTATGTTTCTTTCGAAATGCAATGGCAAGCTCTCAAGAATAGGAAATAACATCGTTCATTTTCTTAAAAAGAAATTCCAGTTTTCTTGTGGTAGGTGTTTTCCTTTGATTGTTGAACCCTTCACTATCCTTTTCAATTAGTTTCAGTTTCTCTTCCTGGATTCAGGTGAAAAGTCTACTGACAGTAAGAGCAGAAACGGAAACTCCAGTCAGTGCTGTTTCCATACGGAGAATTCCTAGGTAATGAATGTTCTCCCCTTGTATCTAATTATAAATGATTTCACCTCTTAATATGTTATGCAGGGTTCCTTCAGATATGCCATTATATGATATCCTAAATGAATTCCAAAAGGGAAGCAGTCATATGGCCGCTGTAGTCAAGGTCAAGGAGAAGAATAAGAATTCTGTGCTTGCCAGTGATGGAGAGAAATATGAGGGAAAATTTTTTACCTCTGGGATATCACCCCTTGCCACTCCCTTGCTCACAAAACATGACAATGATTTGGAAAGTAATGATGTTGATATAGAAAAAGCTCCAAGGAATGCTGGACACAGGCAAACCATGCAGCAGAATTTGACTGCAACAAATGGAGTGTGCAATTTGTATGAAGATATTGAAGATGCGGAAATTATTGGGATTATCACTTTAGAGGATGTTTTTGAGGAACTTCTGCAAGTGAGCACAACCTCCACAATTTATAGTAGAAATATTTACGAGGCAACCAATCTTTTTACGCAAATAAAATTCATCTGTGGTTTCTCTTTTCTCTCTCTCTCTCGTTTATTATTTATTTATTTTTTTCCTCTTCTTAAAAAAAGCACGTACCTATGTTTTAACATATGTTGTAAAGACAGATGATCGGTTTCCACTGACTTGCTTCATAATGCAGGAGGAAATTGTAGATGAGACAGACGTATATGTGGATGTCCATAAAAGGTAAAAATAATTATTTCCTTATAGCTTCAGGCTTATTTAGCTGATTGTGTGCTTGAATGTAGAATGTTTCTGACATTTGTAGAATACGTGTGGCTGCGGCTGCAGCTGTGGCTGCTTCATCTGTGGCACGAGCTCCATCAGCTCGTAGGTTGCCACTTGACAGGTCAAAAGTCCACCGTAAGTTAAAATTTTTGTCCAATTCTCAAGTTGTTGAGTACTTACTTTTGTCTAGCTATTAGCAGCATTTTTAAAAACTGAAATTGATCCGACATCAAAGTATACTTTTTTCTTGGTTTGTTCTACTCAATTATATAAGTCTTTTTGGGCAATTATAACCATTTTGGCTGAGTTAAATTGTATAAGATTTTGAAAAATGAACTCCCAAGAAGAAAGAAAATAATTACGAAATAGTGTGAAATTTTTTGGCCAATTATTTCATGTTTGATTTTATGAGAAAATTACTTTTGCCGTATCAAGAATACAGGGAAATGGGAAGTGCCTCGTTATTTCATGCTTGATTTTGTTTTTTTGTTTTTTTTTTGTTTGTCATTTGCATTCTTTGATAAACAGGTATGTTTAGTAACTCCATGTTTATTTTTTCTCATTTCCATGAAAACTTTTCAAGATCACACTTATGTTTCTTCTAACAAAATAATAAGAACTAGGAGGCAAGATAGCAAAAAAATGTCACGCAACGGAGTTTTATTTGCACTACATGTTGGCTAGTAAATATGTCTCTAGTGTTAATATGTAAGTCTTATAATTTGTAACTCACAGGGAGTTCAAAGTAGGGAAGTCAAGATCCAGGAAAGCTGCGGGAGACTATAGATTCAATGATATTTAAAGGAGTCACACTGGTACTTCAACCGAGTAAAATAAAAGATGAATCAACCAAGTTTCAAAAGGAATTCTATTGCGTGCTTCACCAAGCTTAAACTCTCCAGCTTCTGTAGTATTGATCATAATTGATTTTAGCTTTAGAATAAAAAATCAACCTTTGAAAGCTTTAAATGTTTTAAACTCGCCATTACAACAAGAAAATAATTACGAGATAGTATGAAATTTTCTCATTCTTGTACACAGTGTAGAGGATAATAGTAGCTGCTGATGTAAAGAACGATAGAGCTGATATGGTAGAAATTACTGTGAATTCCAAGTAGTAAAGAATGGTGACTGAATCTTGCTTAAAATTTTACTTTTCACTTATTATTAATTTGAGAATGAAGAGGTTTCTTAAATAAAAGAGATCCTCAAGATAAAGAAAATGAAGGAAAATATAAAAACAGCAAAAATAATTACAATAAATATAAAGAATATGTTAAACGGGGAAAAGGAAATAATCAACACTCCCTCTTAAGCTATATCATTTATTGCTAGCTTGTCAATTAAATTGTTGATCTGCCACTTTTGGAGACCTTCAGTTAACACGTCAGTAATTTGTCCTGTCGTGGGAGGGTATGGAATGTAAAATTACTCTAGCATTAATTTTCTCTTTTATGAAGTATTGATTAATTTCAATATGTTTTGTCCTATCATGAAGGACTGGATTGTGGGTAATGGAGATTGTTGTCTTGTTATCACAATAAGTATCTATGGACATCGTATGAGAGAATTTTAATTCTTCCAATAGTCTTTTTATCCATATACCCTCATAAATATCATAGGCTAATGCCTTAAATTTTGCTTCTACACTACTTTTAGTCACCACACTTTTTCCCCCCTCCACATAACTTGATTTCCTCAAAAAAAAAAAAAAAAAAAAAGATTAGTAACTAGAAGTAGATCTTTTATCAATGGTGCTACCGGCCCAATCAACATCATTGTAAACATCAACATGTAGGTGACCATGTTTTTTAAAATATGTGAGGATTCTATAAACTACTTCAAAATGAGCTGATCTAGGAACATGCATGAATTGACTTACCATACTAACTGCAAAAGCAATATCTGGGTGTGTGTGAAAGAGATATATAAGTCTTCCCACAAGCCTCTAGTATTTTTCGTCTTTTATTTCCTTCTCTGTTGCAACTTGCAATTTTAAATTTTGCTCAATGGGAGCTTTTGCAGTTCTACACCCAAGTAATCTTGTCTCTTCAATTAGATCTAGAATATACTTCCTTTGGCTGACTAGTGATAACTTGTAGAAATATAAGTTATTGTAACTTTTTACTTAGAATAATCAGGAAAATTGTCACAGCCCCTTCCAGATTACTCTCTGAGCCTAGGAAAGGACATGACTGCAGCAGTTATACTGTCCAATAACTCTAGCGGAAATAACTCTGATACCAATCATGCAAACTCATACATAGCGGATGCCTCTAAGGCTCAAACATTAAGTTTACCTACAAAATATTTAGAGAGATTACATTAATAGTTTCATAAGCCCTGATACCCAAAACCTTAGTCCCTATATGAACAACTGTAACATGTGTACAATATTTACAGTAACCACCTAATAGATAGGTTATAATAACTTTGTCCTTGAGTGGCAAAGCAAATGCAGAGCTACCTCCTGAGGATTTGACTGCTACCTGGGGGAAAAGAAAACATTTGAAAATGGGGTGAACTTGCTAGCCTAGTGAGTGACTTAAGAAAGAAACTGATTCTCATGCAAAAGTTTCAGTAAAGAGATTAAATTGAAATATGAATTTCTACAATAACCTTGTACTGCAATATAAACATTTTCCCATGCATAAAGCATATAAAACTATTTTCATCATAAAACATTAAACTGTTCCTTAATTGGGAATAACCCTATTATGGTTAAATCCCAACGTCAATTGCTAGTCAAGAGAGAACTCTTTTGCTCAATCTCTGACTTTAAACTACCTACGTGCACGTGGCCATAACTAAGTACCATCATAGCTTAGGTACTTTTGCTCAGATACCTTCTCAAAATGTCCCTCAGTATCGAGCTACTCAGATACCTTCTCAAATGTCCTTCGGTATTGAGTTTCAAGTAAACTAGTCATACAATGATTTTCTCTTTAAAGTATGTAAAGCATAACACATAGAAAACATGTCTTTAAAGATGCTAATGTTTGCTTTGTGTAATTAAACACACATAAATAGTTTTTCAATAAACTTTCATACATGGTATGCGTTTAAAACATTACTCATGGTTTGCTTAGAAATTATTTATAAAACTAGCTAGCATGAGAATAATCTTTCTTTAAAACATGGTTTCTTTAAAACATTATAAATATTTAGTCACTCATAACTTTTAGAACTATTCCTCAAGTGTCGATATGCTTTTATCACTGGTGTCAATCATGTGGACACAAAAGTATATATTAACTACTAGCATAAGTCTCCCTTTTGAGACTAACCTTAAATAAGCTTTGCGTTTAGCCTTCCCTTTTGAAGACTTTCACTCAACGCACCTTGTTGTATACCTTAACATTTATGAATTTCTTTGAGATTTGGCTCATGCAAAGCTTCCAACCGCTCTTCACAAACGCAACACCACCTATGCAACCAACACTTTTATCTCTAAGTGTTCTCACAGCTGCATATGGTCGTCCACAAGACTGCTTATACATCCAAGACTCCAATGCAAGCTCTCCTCGGCCTACACAGAAGGTTCAATGCACGGAAAAACTTAGCCCTTGGTCTGTCCAAGCGTTTCCTTTGAGCTGTCAGCTTATTCAACTCAAGCAGCTACCTGCTTGTTCATGAAATTCTAGATTTATTTTTCAAAATTAATAACTCGAATTCTAGAACTCATCTCAAGAAATTTTCTTCTACATACTTGTTAATAATTGTCTCAGGAATCGTACCTCAAAATTTCAGCTTCATACTTCTTGTGGTCTGTCCTAGAGACTCAATTATTTAACGATGGCTCGGATTCACCCAAGAGCAGAGTCTCTAGTACTTTTTCTCCTTTTCCAGCCTTAATCCGATGAGGACTTCTTTCGGAAGTGTCACCTCTGAAAGTAGACTCTCAGAGCTTTCCAACGACACTAAGAACTCTAAATTTTCATGGAGGAATTGATCAAACTGATCGTTTGAAGTTTGACCTCATCTTTTTATACTGCTTTCCACCGCTTCTCATTAAAGCATAGTGTGACACTTCATTTTTCATGGAGTTAAATCCTGTGCTAAGGACATCTGGTGTTTTTAATCGGTTATTAATGTCGATCAATACACGTCCAATCGTTTAGCTCATTGCCCCATCATTTAGCCCTTCGTTTAGTGACCTCATGCTGATGCTTGTCACCCGACGATCTTGCCCAATGTATAGCACACTGATGCCCACCGTGTAGTGCTGACACCCATCGTCTAGTGCCCACGCCCATCGCGTAGCGTCATTGCTTAGTGCTGATGCCGATCATGCAATGCCAGTGCTCCATCACTTAACGCTATCTTTTAACGCAACCCTTCACATCGTCTAGCGCCGCACTTTACCGCACGATCGCCTATTGCATCATTGAGCTCCGTGCATTTGCTACACGATTGCCTACTTCATCGCGTAGCGTCGCTCATTTGCTAGACGATCACCTACCTCATAGTGTAGCACCGCTCATTTGCTAGGCGATCACGCAGCGCGTGCAACTCCAATGCCTAGCGCCCATGCTTGCGCACACTTGAGGCTGCCACATGCTTTGCTAACCTCTCAAGACTTTGGCTGTTGCATGTCTTTGATGCATTGTAAATGTGATATGATTATGTTGTATATTTGCAGTGATGAGTTATACATTGCACATGCAAGTTTTCCTAGTAAAATCCAAGTATAAATCTCACTAGGTTTCCTGGTAAGTCTAGGATGGAACACATGGACTATTGAGTTACTATGCGACAGTAAAATTGATTCCTTTGCGGTGGCCAAAACAAATAAATTGGTTGGTTTTTTGTTTAAGTAAAAATCCTATGCGACAGATTCGAGTAAAGAGTAGATGAAATCGGGAATTACAATGAGTATGCGATGAACGAGTTGAGAAGGGATTTAGCTAACACTTCCTAAGATTGCGTTCAAGTTATGCGATCATGCTACACACACATAACAACATGTCATCTCTCAATGCAAATGCCATAGTTCTTATTTCTAGGACGCATGCGATGTATACGATAATGTCGATAGGACTTATGTCTAAGCCTCTATTCTTGTCTATGCGATGATGAATGATGCATACATACACAAGATGACCGCATACTATCATATCCTATTTCTAAGGTGCATGTGATGCATAATAGCAAACAGAACTTATGTCTAAGTTTCTATCTCTTGCTTATGCGGTCCTAATCTGATTCTCTCAAGCCTAGATTCTAATCTGACTCTCTCAAACCTAGATTCTAATCTGACTCTCTCAAGTCTAGATTCTTTCTTTAGACTACCTCTCAAGTATCTCATAAGGGTGAATGACGCATACATAAGACAAGATGATCGCATAAAGTGAAGATTTTAGGTCATACTAGCTAAGTACTTCTCAACCCATTTAAAAATTTAGCTACTCATGCGAAATGTAGAGAGATTGAAATGTCTATAAATAAAGTGCAGAATACAAAACAACAATGCAAAAGTAGGGATAAGAAGCCCGGTAGCAATGTCTTACTTCCCGTGGCTTTTACATTATCTTTTCACTCCAACGCTGCCCAGAAGAATATCCTTGTTTTTGCAAGCGTTGATTCTCTCTCCTTTTATAGCGCTTCCTGGTAGTCTATCGAGATGTCCAGGAATGTCCTCTCCGTGTCTTCTTCTTTTTGCTCGCCTCCGCCTTCTAAATATAAGAATCACTACAGACTAAGGGCTTATCTACTTTGTATCTAATTTATCTTCTATATGGCGAACTTCTTTAACGATGATGGTCTTTGGTATTTATAGAGCTCAATGTGAAGAAGATTTTCTCTTTAATAATTGCAGTGATGGGAGGTCATTAAATCTTCTGCTTTGATGCGCCAATTAATGGTCACCAAAAAGTTGAGTGTACTTGCTACAGTGTGTCGTTAATGGTTTGTCAACTAAATTCGGATTCGACCGTCCTCAGCTTTCCATCCCATCATGATTCATTATGCTTTCACCTTGATGCACCATCTTAATGCGGTCACCTTCTTGAGTAACTTCTCGCGAGCGCATACGATCACATGCCTTTGCGATCACAATCTTTCAATGCGCGTGGATGCCTAATTCCTTGGATCACAATTTCCTTTGCGCCGACACATGTTTCCTGCATAAAATGAGTAAATTGGCTGCTTTTATGCGATGGGCGCATGCGATCACAATATTCTCAATTTAACGCTTTTGGACATGATTTTGTATATTTTTATCGTCGCATTCCCTCATTGCTTTACTTATTTGCGCTGTAATAACGTGCATTTCTACCCGTTATCACACCCCCAAATTTAAAACAATGCTTGTTCTCAAGCATAAACTAAAGATTTTCTTTTAGAGAGTCAGTCGCCTTTTCCTTACCTAGATTACTCGAGGTGCCTTATTCAAATCTTATGAACCAGAATCTTCTTAATTTCTATCTTGGTCTCTTCCTAAAATATTTCTAGCACTTAGGGACTGAAAGTTTAACCTTCAAAAAGGCTTTACTTGTTTCCAGGACATCGCATGATTTATTTCAAAACTTTTTCAATTGGGGTGTTTCCAAATGATTTTTATCCTTGCGAGGTTTATATATTCTTTTTGTGACCTTGCGCTGATCCAAGTGCCTAGCCTTTGTTTTGACTTGCTCCCACGGGTGTCATGCGAGCATCTAACTACGAGTGAGACACTCTTTGTCAGTCTAAAGTCATGCCCATTTGGTAGCGGAGTTGCGATCACTTGATTTATGCTTTGATCATGATTCCTACCTTCATTTTGGCTTGCTCCCGTGGTGTCATGCAGACATCCAAATACGAGTAGGATTTGATCTCAATGTTACGATTTTTATTTTCAAATGTCTAAAAGTAGCAAGGTTGAAAATAAATACCGGCACCCCCAAATTTATACGCAGCAATGTCCTCATTGCTGATAGACTAAAATGATTCATACGATGCTCTTAGGAAGTTTTGTAAAAGTCATTTTGAAAGAAAGTTGGTGGACCACTAACTTTTAGAAATGTTTCATGAATTGACCGTCTTGAAATTAAGTTGATTCTAGTACATGCGATGAGAAATAAAGGCATGCGTTTCATCATTGAAATCATAGTTGGTGCGAAAAACATTGCGGTAACTAAATAAATTAATAAAAATTTAATGATTGCACCAAACAAAAGAGGATGCGATGATAAATCAGCAATGTTAAAATGAGATGCGAGAGTGCAAAATTTGGAATAAAAAAAGTCAAAGAAAGATACAACCCCCAAATTTACTCTGTTGCCCTCATCGACTGTGATCGCATCTTTCTTTGCGGCTAGCTGATTTCTCGATTGCGATGGGCTGAACGACCTGGTCGCGTGTTTTTAGTTTATTGTGTAGCTCCACTACAATCGTTTCCTATGATCGTTGTTAAAAAATCAAGAGGGTAAAAAATATGAAAGACAAAGTTGATAATTTTAAAGAGTAGTGTTTGTAAAAAAAATTAGAGTAAGTTCATGAAATGAAGATATAAAAAGGATACTTAAAAAAATGCGTCTATGATGAGTTTGTATCGCAAATTATCGTAGGGACTGCACATTTCTTCTCCAGTCAGGAATTTTAGGTCCACGCAGGTTTTCTCGCGATGCAAGTCTCCTCCGTGATACATTTTGACTCTTTGCCCGTTGACCTTGAATGCGTTGGTCCTTTTTTCATTGGTTAATTCAACCACACCATGCGGGAATATCTCTTTGATTATAAATGGTTCGGACCAACGTGACTTTAATTTTTCGGGAAAAAGTCGTAGCCGAGAATTGTATAACAAGACCTTCTGTCCAACTTGGAGATTATTTTCGCATAGTCGTTTGTCATGTCAGCGTTTTGTGCGTTCCTTGTAGATCTTGGCATTTTCATATGCTTGGATTCTCCATTCGTCTAGCTCGAGCAACTGAAGTTTTCTTGCCTTCCCTACAGTCTTCAAATCAAAATTGAGCTTCTTCATTGCCCACAGTGCTTTGTGCTCCAATTCAAGTGATAAGTGGCATGCCTTCCCAAACACCAGCGCATATGGGGACATGCCTATAGGTGTTTTATAGGCGGTCCTGTATGCCCACAAGGCATCGTCCAGCTTCATGGCCCAATCTTTATGTGAAGGATTCTCCACCTTCTTTAGGATCAGTTTGATTTCCCTATTGGACAACTCGACTTTGCCATTTGTCTGTGGATGGTATGCAGTGGCGACCTTATGGTGGATATTATACTTGAGTAGTAATTTGTTGATGACGCCATTGACAAAGTGGGAGCCTTCATCACTTATTATAGCATGTGGGGTGCCAAAATGAGTGAAGATATTTCTCTGCAAGAATTTGGAGACTATCGTCACATTGCTTGCGACACACGATACTGCTTTAACTCATTTGGAAACATAATCGACGACCAACAGAATGTACTTGTGATCATTTGATGGTGAAAATGGTCCCATGAAGTCTATGCCCCACACATTGAATAGTTCAAATTCTAATATAATATTCATTGGCATCGCATTCTTCCATGAAATGTTTCCCGTGCGTTGACACCTATCGTATCTCATAGAATAGTCTCCGCATTCTTGAATAGAGTCAGCCAAAAATACCCACTTTGTAACACTTTTGCTACTGTACGTTAACCTCCAAAGTGTCCACCATACGGTGAGTCATGGCATTGGGATAGTTTGGTGAACAACCTTTGGTACACATAGACACAAGATCTGGTCTGACCCCCTCTTGTAAAGATTTGGCTCGTCCCAATAATAAGATCTACATTCTTACATAAGCCGCCTCTTTTGGTGGGTTGTGTAATTTTCCAGAAATTGTTCACAAACCAGATAATTGACCACATCTGCGTACCATGGTAATTCTTCAATTTTGAATAGCTGCTCATCTTGAAAGGATGCATTCATCTCCGACTGGTTGCGGTCTACTTCCGGATTTTCTAGTCTTGATAGGTGGTTCGTAACTTGGTTCTCCGTCCCTTTGAGGCTAATGATTTCCATGTTGAATTCTTGGAGGAGGAAAACCCATCGAATTAACCTCGACTTTGCATCTTTCTTGGTCATTAAATATTTGATTGTCGAGTGGTCAGTGTGAACGATCACTTTGGATCCCAACAAGTAAGCTCTAAATTTTTCTAGTGCAAAGATCATCACAAGAAGTTCTTTTTCCGTGGTAGTGTAATTCACTTGGGCAGGGTTCAGTGTTCTACTCGCATATGCGATAGGGTGTAGCATTGTATTTCTCTTTTGTGCTAGCATTGCCCCCATCGCATAACTGCTAGCATCGCACATTAGCTCAAATGGCTTTATCCATTCAGGTGCAATCAACACAGGTGTGGTTATCAATGCGTTCTTCAGTATTTTGAATGTGCTGAGGCATTGTGAATCAAAGTCAAATGTTCTACGGCCTCCAACAACGCATTCAATGGTCGAGCAATCTTCGAAAAGTCCTTCACAAAATGATGGTAAAATCTTGCTTGTCCCAGGAAACTCCTGATAGCCTTTACATTTGCTGGAGGTGGAAGCTTTTCAATGGCTTCAATCTTCGCCTTATCCACCTCTAGCCCTTCCTTGGAAACTTTGTGCCTGAGCACAATACCTTCATTCACCATGAAGTGGCACTTCTCCCAATTCAACATAAGGTTTGTCTCTTCACATCTCTTTAATATCTTCTCCAAGTTATTCAGACATACTTCATACGTTTGCCCGTAAACCGAGAAGTCGTCCATGAAAATTTCCACTGAATCCTCAAGATGCTCAGAGAAAATGGCCATCATGCACCTCTGGAACGTACTCGGCGCATTGCATAATTCGAACGACATGCGGTGAAAAGCAAACATTCTATATGGGCAGGTGAATGTGGTTTTCTCTTGGTCTTCAGGAGCGGTCATTATTTGGTTGTAGCCCACATAACCATCCAGAAAACAGAAGTAATCATTTCCTGCTAGACGATTTAGCATCTGGTCAATAAAAGGCAAGGGGAAATGGTCTTTCTTTGTCGCCACATTGAGTTTGCGGTAGTCCATGCAAATCCTCCAACCATTGATAGTTCTCATTGGTATTAACTAATTGTTTGCGTTTGGAACTACCATCATTCCTCCTTTCTTGGGCACGCATTGCACAGGGCTTACCCATGTGCTATCGGTGATTGGGTATATAATCTCTGCGTCCAACCATTTAATTATCTCCTTTTTCACAACCTCCTTCATCGCAGGGTTTAGTCTGCGTTGAGGTTCGATAGACCCTTTTTGGTTTTCTTCAAGACATATCCTGTGCATGCAATATGCAGGGCTAATTCATCTTATGTCTGCTATCGTCCACCCTATTGCTTTTATATACTTCTTCAGGATGCTAAGCAAATCATTTTCTTGTTCTTCTTGTAGCACAGAGGAAATTATCACTGGCAAAGTTTCATTTTGCCCCAAGAAAACATACTTCAGATGACTTGGCAGAGTCTTTAATTCCACGGTAGGCGGTTGTTCCAAGGATGGTTTTTGTGCTGTTCTCTCTTCATTCAAATTCATTTTTTCTTCTTTGTTCGCTGTTTCCATGATCACATTGCAAGTTTTCACAGATGCGGATGCATCTTTTCTTCCATCTTCTTTATCAGACTCTTCTTTTTCATTACAACTGGGTTCATTGTCAGAATCGGATAGGTCTTCATCTTCCGGATACTTCATGGCTTTAAGAATGTCAAACCTGAGCTTCTTCCCATTTACGTTCAACGTGATCTCTCCTTTATACACATTAATTTGAGCACGACTAGTAGATAAAAATGGTCGTCCCAATATGATGGGTAAATCTTTGTCCGCTTCGTAGTCGAGAATGATGAAGTCTGCCGGTAGAATGAATTTATCAATTAAGACCAGAACATTCTTCAACTTTCCTCTGGGTGAACAAGGGACCTGTCCGCCAGCTGGAGAGTCACCGTCGTGGGCACCAGCTGCCCCACATTCAACTGTTTGAAAATTGAAAGGGGCATTAAATTTATACTGGCCCCAAGATCGCGAAGCGTTTGACCTATATATATCCCGTCAATTGAGCAGGGTATTGTGAAACTTACGGGGTCGACATCTTCGGTGGAATTATGGTGTTTGACTTTTGCGTTAATACCATCATTGCAAACTTTCCTGTGCTCTTTTTCTTTGTCACCATGTCCTTAAAAAACATAGCATATTTTGGCATTTATTCAATCGCTTCTATGAAAGGGATGTTGTTATGTAACTATTTTAACATATCCATGAAGCGATGATACTGCACTTCATCATTTTGCTTCTTCTCAAGTCTTTGTGGGAATGGTGGTAGCTGTACCTTCACGGTTCCCTGTTCCGTAGGCTTAGAAGTGGACGCAACTTTCGGTTCCATCGTCTCATTTTCTTCTGGTTCGTCCTGTGTCAACGGGGTCTTGGATTCCATCGCAACTGGAGTAGTCCTACTTATCTCTGTCTTCTCTTCCCCTATTGTCTTTCCACTTCGTAAAGTCACGACTTGACATTGCTCATTTCCTGTGTTCTCTGGGTTGCGAGGGAGCTCAGTTGAACTCAGCAACGCCCCTTGTGGTCTATTTTTCAGCTCGCCCGCAATCTGTCCTATTTGGATTTTGAGATTGCATATTGAAGTCACCTGATTCTGGAGCACCGTCTCGTTCTTTTCTATGTACTGCTTTAATAAGCTCTCTAGGGAAAAAGATGGCGGCGCTTACGAGCTGCTAGCTTGATTTTGCGATTGACCGTTTGTTCGGGGGAAAAATTCTTGCGGCCCTTCTTTTTGCGCCATCGGTTGATATCTCTGTTGATTATTTTTCCATGCAAAATTGGGGTGCTTTCTCCACCCGAGGTTATAAGTGCTAGAGAAAGGATTTTTCTTTACGAAGTATACAGATTGCGGGTTCCTTTGACATTCTTCCATCGGATGTGCTTCTACACAAGAGGCATAACTTGTGCTTGTCTGATCAATTGCGTTGACTTGCCCTCTTTGTGTTCCCAGGCTATTGATTGCGATGCTCTATATTAGATTCATCATCGCATTCATTTGATTTTGTAGGGATGCGATGGCCCCATTGTTTACGTCACCTTCTTGAATTTTAAGTCGTTGATCACTTTCCCTCCAATCTTCGTGATTCTTTGATATGCGATCAAGAATATTTTTAGCCTCATCATACGTTTTGTCAAGCAGACCTCCAGCTGCTACCGCATTGGCAGCTGTCTATGATGCAGGGTTCAAACCGTGATAAATCTCCATCTGGAGACAGTCAGGTAAGCCATTATGTGGACAATCTCACACCAGTCTCTTAAATCTCGCCCAGGCATCGCTGAGCGATTCGTCAATTTCCTGTTCAAAATTTGTAATCAACTTCCTTCTTCTTGCGTTCTTGGTAGGGGGAAAGTATTTCATCATGAACTTCTCTACTACTTGTTCCCACGACGTTATCTCCCCTGGTTCGAGAGAATAAGCCCATTTCCTTACTTGATCGCATAGCGAAAATGGGAACAACGTTAGTCGATCTTCTTCAACTAAGATGTTTGGGAACACAAAAGTATTGTAGATTTCGATGAAGCTCCAGAGATGGGCGTGCGGATCCTCGCCACGTCTTCCACCAAACTATCCAGCTATCTGAATCATCTGTAACATAACCGGCTTCATCTCAAACCTCGATCCGTCCAGAGTGGGCCTTATGATTCCTAGGGAGAAATCATAGAGGTTGGGCGACGCATAGTCCCGGATGGATCTATTGCAGTCGTTCGCCAGGAGAATAGGGTTTTCCATGATATTGTTCGCATTTGCTACTCTGTCTTCCAGTTGTTCCGCTATGTTGGGATTTCTCTCTTGTTGTTGTCGGTGGTTGTTTTTTCGTCTTCTTCGGAACATTCTTTCAATCTCTGGGTCGTAGTTGGGCTCAGAACCGTGTCCTTCACTCATACGACACCCGCTTCTTTCTTTACGAAAGGAATGGCAATGAATAGAGGTTGAAAGCTACAAAGAAAATAAAAAAGTTACCGTTAGCGCAATATGTACTGCTGTAATCCCCGACAACGGTACCAAAAACTTGATGCTTTGTAAATGTGATGCGATTATGGTGTATATTTGTGGCGATGAGTTATGCGTTGCACATGCAAGTTTTCCTAGTAAAATCCAAGTATAAATTTCACTAGGTTTCCTGGTAAGTCAAGGGTTGAACACAGGGACTATTGAGTTACTATGTGATAGTAAAGTTGATTACTTTGCGGTGGAAAAAAAAATAAGTTGGTTGGTGTTTTGTTTAAGTAAAAATCCAATACGACGGATTCGAGTAAAGAGTTGATGAAATCGGGAATTACAATGAGTATGCGATGAACGGGTTAATAATGGATTTAGCTAACACTTCCTAAGATTGCATTCAAGTTATGCGATCATGCTACACACACACAACAACATGTCATCTCTCAATGCAAATGCCATAGTTCCTATTTTTAGGACGCATGCGATGTATACGATAATGTTGATAGGACTTATGTCTAAGCCTCTATTCTTGTCTATGCGATGATGAATGATGCACACATACACAAGGTGAC
The DNA here is from genome assembly GCF_027475165.1 of Benincasa hispida. Classification (NCBI taxonomy): domain Eukaryota; kingdom Viridiplantae; phylum Streptophyta; class Magnoliopsida; order Cucurbitales; family Cucurbitaceae; genus Benincasa; species Benincasa hispida. The sequence continues at coordinate 8,578,930 of NC_143482.1, read as the reverse complement.
CGCATACTATCATATCCTATTTCTAAGGTGCATGCGATGCATAATAGCAAACAGAACTTATGTCTAAGTTTCTATCTCTTGCTTATGCGGTTCTAATCTGACTCTCTCAAGCCTAGATTCTAATTTGACTCTCTCAGGTCTAGATTCTTTCTTTAGATTACTCTCTCAAGTATCTCTAAAGGGTGAATGACGCATACATAAGACAAGATAATCGCATAAAGTGAAGATCTTAGGTCATGCTAGCTAAGTACTTCTCAACCCATTCGAAAATTTAGCTACTCATTAAAATGTGGAGAGATTGAAATGAGAGTTCCATTTTCTATAAATAAAATGCAGAATACAAAACAACAATGGAAAGTAGCGATAAGAAGCCCGGTACCAATGTCTTGCTTCCCATGGCTTTTACACTGTCTTTTCACTTCAATGCTGCCCAGAAGAATATCTTTGCTTTTGCAAGTGTCGACCCTCTCTCCTTTTATAGCATTTCTCGGCAGTCTATCGAGCTTTTCAGGATTGTCTTCTCGACGTCTAATTCTCTTTGCTCGCCTCCGCCTTCTAAGTATAAGAATAACTATAGACTAACGGCTTATCTACTTTGTATTTGATCTATCTTCTATATGGCAAACTTCTTTAACGATGGTGGTCTTCGGTATTTATAAAGCTCAAGGTGAAGAAGTTTTTCTCTCTAATGATTGCAATGATGGGAGGCCATTAAATCTTCTGCTCTGATGCGCCGATTAATGGTCACCAAAAATTTGAATGTACTTGCTATAGTGTGTCGTTAACGGTTTGTCAACTAAATTCGGATTTGACCGTCCTCAGCTTCTCGTTCCATCATGATTTATTATGCTTTCACCTTGATGCGCCGTCTTAATGTGGCCACCTTCTTGAGAAACTTCTCATGAGTGCATACGATTGCATGCTTTGGCTATCGCAATCTTTTAATGTGCGCGGACGCCTAATTCCTTGGATCACAATTTCCTTTGCACCAATGCATTTTTCCTGCACAAAATGAGTAAATTAGTTGCTTTTATGCGATGGGCGCATGCGATTGCAATATTCTCAGTTTAACACTTTTGGACATGATTTTGTATATTTTTATCATCGCATTCCCTCATTGTTTTACTTATTTGCTCTGTAATGACGTGCATTTCTATGCGTTATTATCATTCCCACGCATAGCCTTTCTCTTGGCCATACCTTAGCTTCCTTCAATGCCCAAATAACCTCTCAAATGAGCATGGCCAATGTATGGCACGACACTTAGCCAATTTTCTAGCCTTCAATGCATGGGTTATACTTAACCAATTTTTTCAAGCTATACCCAAGAGTCAAGCTTTCAACTCAAACTTTTCTTCTAATTTTTCACCATTTTCTCTACAATTACACATTAATTCTCACATCAACCTACTCACCACATTGGTCTTAGTAGGGAACATACTCAAATAGAGAAATTATGGCTCAGGGTTCATAGAAATTTAGTAGAAAATACATTAACTTAAAAAGGAAATCATGTAAAAAGACGAGTCTCACGTTTACTACTGGCAAAACTTTTTATCATAAAAAGTTATAAATCTAAACTCTTTCAATACAGGATTTGGAATCGAATTCCTACAAAAACGTGTGAACGTTTTGCAATTAGATATTCGTTTTTCATGGAAACAAAAACAATAAAACAAAACATGCATTTGTAGGATAAACATTCAAACAAAATCATAAGCATGCTAGAAAAGAGAAAGAAGATGAGAAATCAAAACTCACATTTGTTGATTCCCGTAGCTTTCCTCTTTCACCATTATCAACAATCTTGAACTTCTCGAAGAAGAAGAACACCACCAACAAAGTTACCTTGCTATTCTCTAGGATTCTAAAGAACTTGGAAGAGTGGTGTCCAAGAAATTTTGAGGAGGAAAATGGTAGAGAATTTCTAGAGAGAAGTTAGAGGCTTGGAGGCTAGAATTTTGTGTAATAAAAATCCCTTTCCCTAAATGGGCTATAAGGATATATTTATATGGAGGAGGGTTAATCCATTCTCTAAGAATTTCCCTTTATACTCTTAGTGCTAATTAATTAAATAACATCTGTGTAATTAATTGACACATTAATTAAATGACCATATATTAAATTCTATTTAATATACATTTAATTAATTATTATAAATACCATATATTTATACTAACCTCCAATCTCCATTATATATTAATCAATTAATTATTCATTTATTAATCATTAAATAACTATATTAAATCATATTTAATATGGAGTTATTAACATATAAGTATCACATATTTATATGTATACATCTCGTTATGAATCCAATTCATACAAATGTAATTTAAATATATCTCTTTTACATGATTTGGATTATAGATCATATCTATAATTAACCATTATATATTAATCTCATTAATATAAAATTCCCTCATTTGATTTGAAATTTAAAACACTCCCCGTTCCTACTATTTAGTGAGCTAACAAGGGGACCTCCTGAACCTACAGATTTGAAGCTCGAATGATATGAGATTAATTGATTAAACTCCTTTAATCCAATTAATCAATATTCATTAGCTACCAATCACTTTATGAAAGACCGATAGCTGCACTCTTCGCATTGTAGATATATTTCTGTGTCCATGGATATAACCAATTAACAGAGCGATGACCCTTCACAAATGCTCATAACTACAACTAGATCAAAATACTGTTTTACCCTTGCAGTTATATCTAACTTCTTAAGTACCACTGATTCATCAAATGAACAAACAATTTATAGTCCAACTATAAACTAACATCTCTTGGGCTAGGAGAGGTTGAGGCCTTATTATTCAAGACCCGGAACCATCTATTAAGGGAGCAATTTATCTACTTTCCCAAGCAATGGGAAGGAGTGAATTCTATCTTGTGTAGTTGTGTTCCCAGCTCCCTAATCAGACAAATCCCCAAAATGGTAAGCTTATTGAGTCAGCTATCATGACCATTCTCACCCTTATAGATCAAAGGATTTTTGTCATAAATAAGAGTTCACAACTCACTTAGGATTAAGGTCAAGTCTCTTCTGGTCATCCTAGTGAAATATTAGTTTCTTCAAGTAATGGTGTTATAAAGAGAAACTAATTATTTCATGGTCTGGTCTATGTATAAACTTCTTTATATAGGATATCCCAACTCACATGTCTTTACATGAATAATATGGTTCATATTTTTTTGTAACACTTCCATCTCATGTAATAATTACAAAGTCGGCCGTATCCGCAGTGTTACCAGGATAAGGCACCCAACCTTTATCCATTTACTGTAGACCTTTTAGGTTATTACTTGAACATAAACCACTTGTATGTCAACCACATACCATTCAAGTGAAATCATATAATATTGGATCTTAGTTTATTGGATTGAATCAATACTGTCTAAATGTCAAATAAAATACCTCTGATTTTATTAGATAAATAATTTGTGTTAACAAAATTACAAACCACGAGATACACTAGGTTTAGGACATCAATCCCAACAATCTCCCACTTGTCCAAAACTAGTGAAATGTATCAAAATACAATAAAAGATGAGTGTAAAAGTAAAGTATCAATGTACAATATAAGGTAAAGTATCAATATACAATACAATAAACTAGGGTATACAATATATCCAATAAGATCTCCCACTTAACCTAGCTTAGGTGACTCATATCTCGTAGACCTAGACCTTCTAGGTGACCCTAAAAAGCTTTAGCCATGAGAGCCTTTGTAAATAGATAGCAATATTATGCTCTGAGGCAATCTTTATGATGATCATATCTTCTCGTTGCATAATCTCTCTAATAAGATGATACTTGCGCTCTATATGCTTTCCATGTTTGTGGCTACGAGGCTCCTTGGAGTTTGCCACAACACCACTGTTACAATAAAGTGTGATGGGCAAGGACATATTTGGAAAAACTTCCAAATCTGTGAGAAAGTTTCTAAGCTAGATGACTTCCTTAGCAGCTTCACAAGCAACTATATACTCAACCTCCATGGTGGAATCCACAATACAACCTTGCTTAATGCTGCGCCATACTATAGCTCCTCCATTCAGAGTGAACACTAATCCTGATGTGGATTTCCTTTAATCCTTAGCAATCTGAAAATCAAAATCAGTGTATCCTATAAGGATCAAATCCTTAGCACCATATACAAGCATATAGTTTCTCGTTCTTCTAAGATACTTGAGAATAACTTTAACTACTGTTCAGTGATCAAATCCTGGATTGGATTGATATTTACTAACTAGTCCCACTACATGGCAGATGTTGGGTCTACTATACAACATGGAATATATAAGTCTACCCATTGCAGATGCTTAGGGAATTTGTCTCATTGAGGTACCTTAGGACACTATTCCTTAGACAAAGATAATTCCATGCCTGAAAGATAACAAATTGTTCTTGGAATTTTGCATCGAATATCTAACAAGCACTTTGTAAATAAAGGATGTCTGAGACAAGGTTAGTGATTTGTTTTTTCGATCCCTTATAATTTGGATCCGTAGAACAAATTTTGCTTCACCAAAATCTTTCTTTTGAAATTGAGCAACTAGCCAATCTTTAATGGTAGTTAGATAACCTACATCATTTCTAATGAGTAGGATATCATCCACATTCAATACAAGAAAAGCTACTGAACTATTGATGATCTTCTTGTAAACACAAGGCTCATCAACATTTTGAACAAAGCCATAAGATTTGATTGCAGCATCAAACCTTATATTCCAAGATCACGATGCTTGTTTCAATCCAAAAATGAACCGATTAAGCTTGCACATCTTTTGCTATTGACCTTGTTCAACGAATCCCTCTGGTTGGGTCATGTAGATTGTTTCATTAAGCTTACCATTCAAAAAAGCAATCTTGACATCTATTTACCATATCTTATAGTCATAATATGTGGCAATAGATAAAAGAATCTGGATAGATTTAATCATAGCAACAGATGAGAAAATTTCTTCATAGTCCATTCCTTCAACCTAGGTATAACCCTTTGCTACTAGTCTAGCCTTAAAGGTTTGTACCTTTCCATTTACACCTAGTTTCCTCTTGTAGATCTATTTGCAACGTATGGATTTAACTCCATCAGGTTGATATATAAGTTCCCAGATAGAATTTGAGTGTATAGACTCCATTTCTTGATCCATGGCTTTGATTCATTCATCTTTGTCAACATCAAACATTGTCTTCTTATAAGACGATGAATCATCGATCTTATTATCTAATATGATGGTTTGAGTTTATGTTAAACCCAAATAGAAAATAGGTTGGGTTACAATCCTCCCACTATGTTGAGGCTCTCTCAATACTTGAGAAGGATGTGTTTGGCTAGATGAAGCAATATCAACAACTTTTGTTGAAGTGCTCGTCTCTTCAACAACTCTTGTTAAAGTTTCAGTAGTTTCTCTGAAATTTTCATTTAATACGATTTGGCTCCTTGGCTTATATTCTCTAATATGGTTTTCTTCTAGGAAAGTAGATTTGTTGATACAAATACTTTGTTTTCTTTTGGATCGAAGAACATACCACCTATCGTTTCTTTAGAATAACCTACAAATAGGCATAATCTTGAACGTGATTCCAATTTCTTTAGATTTGCCACATGCATATGTGCTGGATATCTCCAAATCCTGAGATGTCGTAAACTACTTTTATGATCTCTCCATAATTCAAAAGGTGTTTCAGTAACACTCTTTGATGGCCTAGTTTAAAGATAAGCTGCAGTCTCCACTGCATAACCCCAGAACGAGATAGGTAGAAAAGCATAACTCATCATAGAGCGAACCATGTCCAACAGGGTTCTATTTCTCCTTTCTGATACACTGTTTTGTTAAGATGTATTAGGTGTTGATAGTTGAGATGTGATTCCATGTTCTATCATATAGTTTTGGAATTCAATATCCATGTACTTTTTACCTAGATCTGATCGAAGTGCTTTAATCTTTTTACCTAATAAATTTTCAACTTCAGCCTTATACTCCTTGAACTTTCAAGTGTGTTAGACTTATGTTGCATTAAATAAACATACCTATATCTTGAATAATCATTGGTAAAAGTGAAAAAATAGCTATTACACTCATTGGACCACAGAGATATGAATGTATAAGCTCCAAGGGTTCTTTGGGTCTATAACCTTTTCCAATAAAAGGTCGTTTTTTCATTTTTCCTTTTAAACAAAATTCACATACAAGTAAAAAAATTTTCTTTTAGCTCGTTTAGAATTCTATTCTTAACCAACCTCTCAATCTTACTGAGATCAACGTGACCTAGTTTTAGATTCCAAAGATGAGCATTATCTTTAGGAGAAAATTTTATTTTCTTAGTTTTAGTGGTTGTAGTTTTGAACATTTCGATATTATGGAACATTTTAGATACTAACGACCTTAGTACATATATTTTACTTTCGTTTGTTGTAGAACAAATATCAATACTATTTTTTGAGACAAACACTTTATTCCAAATAAAAGGTACATTAAAAGAGTGTTCTAACAAGCATGAAACTGAAATCAAGTCTCTTTTAAATATGACTTTCTTGACAATTAATCGACACAATAGAATCCTTGATCATAATGCATGTGCTTTTTAATTCTATATGGAAACTATCAAACCCAATAGGATTTAGAAACATGTAGATTAGTTGAGGTATGATCTTTCTGACCTTAATTGATGCCTAGGACACTCTTTAGGTTCGATTTTGCTAGTCGTCCACCTTTGTAGAGGCTAGTTAGATCGCATCGAGTGTGTTGTTGTGCACCATGAATCAGTTGCATGTTTAAGTTACAGAAGTCGAGGATAGAAATTGCATTGAATGGCTCTAGAAATTAGATATATTAATCCTAGTTTACATTTATCCTTGGCAATTCAAATTCTTGCATGTTTTCCATTTCTTTTCAAAACCAAAACCCATTTTTTACTGCTTTTCATAGTTGAATTTAGCCTAAGAGAAGAATAATTCTTGACTTCCCTATGGTTCGACCCTATACTTGCCACTTATGCTACTTGTTAGTATAAGAAGTATTGGTGATTTACAGAAAATATTTTTGTTTCAATTTGGAGTCGAATTAACAACATCGATTTTCATCCGAACAAATGACGCCGTTGTCGAGAAGGAAAATCAATTAATCTCTTTTAGTTGGATTTGACTTGTAAACTTTAAAAATCCCCAAAATATTTTTCTTTCTTTTATGTCTACTTGTTTTCTCATGTCAGACGATTTGAACATCTACTATATGCTTCATGCGAAGCAAGAAGCTGAATGAAGAGAACAAGAGGTAAGAGAATTTAATGAGCTAAAAAATCAAGTTTCACAACTAACATCTCTTATTCAAGATTTGGTTATTAGGAAATTACAGGTTTTGCATGGTCCTGAGCGCGATTACTATTCCCTTTTGAGATGCCTAACCCAAGGTTGAAATCTATATATGTTTCTTCTGCCAATTCAGGTATGTCTTTAGAAGATTTGGTCAGGGAACTTTCTAATAGCTCCAGTGAATTGTCTAGAGCTTCACAACGTTTATACTACTGAGGTTGATTTCGTGGAGGAATTTTACCCTTTCGATAGTGATGATGATGTCTATCGCACGCCATGCCAGGAACAAATCAGTGAGGTAAAGTGTGAGCCCGTGCTTCATCTCGAAGGGTCTCAGGTAAAAGAGTTAGAAACTTTCAAGCCTCGATCTGTTCTTTCGCCTGACATTTCTTACATTTTTTTAATATTGCTCATTTTTTCCTTGCGAGTCAGTTGAGTCAAAGTCTTTATCTAGAGTTAGTTGTTGAGTCTTTTCTTTATTTCGACTCTTTAGGGTCACTTAAGTCTTTTGATTCTTCGTTTTTACTTTTTTTTTTTTTTTTTTATTTTGCCTAAAATTAAACATCACAAATTAGTCATGTCAAGCAACCGATGTTAAAAATTTGCACTTCCTGGAGGCAGCCAGGTGACAAATTTTAATTGCTTTTTAAGAGTAGAGTTTTAAACTAACTTCTTTTGTGTATAGGTTTCTTTTGTTTTTGGTTTTTGGTTTTTTTTTTTTTTTTTTTTTTTTTTTTTTTTTTTTTTTTTAAGGTTTCTCTCCTTGGTCCTAAAAAGAAAGAAGGCCAAATTGAAGAGAGCGGTAACCCAACCATTACCCTGTGCACAAGAAAGGTTTTAGGGGACGTTTTATGTTCTCTTGTACCTTTTTATTTTAGAGCTTTATTTAGGGATACATTAAGGACAATGTATCATTTTAACTTAGCCCAATTTGAAAATTTTTTCTCATCTCTCATGCATCTTTAAGTCATTGTTTTTGCAAAATTAAAGTCTTTCATGCTTAGAATTGTATTATCAGGTTTGTATTTCTATTGTCACCTCGAAAGGTCACATTTGACTTAGGAGTAACCTTACTTGTTTTAGAGCAAAACTAGACAAAGTGGATAAAAAAGAGCCTAGTGTGAATAAAAATAATATAGATATGAAAAGAAAATTAGTTGCTTGGAAAAATAAAAGAAAAAAAAAAACATAAAAAATGAGGCAAAAGCTAGCTTGCCTACAAAAAAGTAATGTGTGTGTGCATGGATAGAGGTGAAAAGAGCTACCTCAGTGTGTCTAGTTAGGGCCCTACGAGAAAAGAGTGGTTAGGTTCCTGAAGTTAAGTGTGAAAGCTAGCCTTCTAGGTAAAAGAAATACCTTTTAAAATTTGTGTGCTTGAGTTTAGACACCCTTGTCTTAGTGTTACCTTTTGTTTACAAGTTTGGTATGTTCGAGGTTGATAATCGAGCCAGAGTAGGGAGAAAACAGATTGAGGACCTTATAAAAACTTTTCGGGTCGTGCAAGCTTAACTAACAAGACTTTAGGCTCACTCATGCATGAATAGATTTAGAATCATTCTTAAAAATGTGCTTTATTGATTGATTGTAATTGAATTTCATTATTGATTGCAGATTTCATCCTTTTTTACTGTCAAGACTAGAGTAGTAACTAAGCATAATTTTGGAGCAAGCCTAATATTTTTGAATAATTTTTTGTTTGCATGTGTGTTTCTACCTTGCTCGAGACGAGCAAGAATTAAGTTGGGGGGTGTTTGATAGCTCTAAAAAAGAGCTATAATTCCTAGCTTAATTTAAGCTCGTTAGTAGATTTTACATGTTAAATATCCTATTTTGTAGGTGCCAAGCAAATCAAGAGGTGGAATTGGCCATTTGGAGCCAAACGGGGTTAATTCAAAGCAATTTGGAGGCAAATTGAGCATCTGAGCTTCAAAGGAGAACAAATGACCAAACTGCCCCTGAGATGAGCATTGCAATGCTCATCAATTACTTAACTGAACGCTAGCCCAACGTTGAAAGGAAGTAGCTACGGATACGGGCTAGCGTTGCAACGCTGTTCCTAATGTTGCAATGTTATGAGTTTTGATGGAATTCCCAGCATCTGCGCGCACGCCTCTCGCACAACCAAGCATCACAGTAGTGTTGTGCCTCTAACTCAACGCTCGAGGCCATTCGCGTAACAGCATTGCAATGCTGTCCTCAGCATTGCAATGCTCTGACTCATTTTTATATATACTCTCTTCGATTTTAGGTGAAAGGGGGATGTAAAATCTAATGGAGGCCGAGGAGTGGCTGCTAGTTTTTTCTCTTCCTTTATCTATTTTGTGCCTTTAGGTTAGATTTCTATTTTCTTTTGATTGTAAACGATGTGTTGGATCTTCCTCTTCGATTTGTTTATGGATTGCTCAAGGTAATGATTTTCTATCTAGTTTTTGGAGCTTTAATTCTTTCCTAATTTCTTGAGTTTTCTGCGTTCTTAAATAAATTGCATGCTGAATTTGTGTCTTCTTCAAATCCATTACAATTTCTAAAAGGATGATTGTGAGGTTGACTGTTCATGCACAATGGTGCATGGCTAATCGACTTTTAGTTACATCACGTTCTTACCTGAATGTCTAGCTAAAATCAACCAAGTAGCATTAGTTAATTATGCATTTGATGGCTAGTCCTGGGATGCATGAATTGCTAGTTTTGAAGATAATTTGGTTAATGGAATATGACTTTCTTGACAATTAATCGACACAATAGAATCCTTGAACATAATGTATGTGTTTTTTAGTTCTATATGGACACTATCGAACCCAATAGGATTTAGAAACATGTAGATTGGGGTATGGTCTTTTCGACCTTGATTGATGCTTAGGACGCTCCCTAGTTTCGATATTTGCTAGTCGTCTGCCTTTGTAGAGGCTAGTTAGATCGCATCGAGCGAGTTGTTATGCATACATGAATCAATTGCATGTTTAAGTTACAAAAGCCGAGGATAGAAATTGCATTGAATGGCTCTAGAAACTCGATAGACTAATCCTAGTTTACATTTATTCTTTGTGATTTAATTTCTTTCATGTTTTCCATTTCTTAAACCAAAATCCAGTTTTTACTGCTTTTCATAGTTGAATTTAGCCTATGATAAGATTAATTCCTGATTTACAAAATTAGTTTATGATTTACAAAATATTACAAAATATTCCTTGTTGGTATAAAAAGTATGTTTCGGTGATTTACAAAATATTTTTGTTTTGGTTTGGAGTCTTATTAACGATATCGATTTTCGATCCAAATACTTATGCAGTTGTAGATAATGAGACTAACTAGTCGTGGAAGTGGTTTATGACAAACTTGAAAATTGCAATTGGAGATTGTCCTGATTTGGTATTCGTTTTAGATCATCACCCTACTATAACCTTGCTGTTGATGTTGTATTCCTAAAAACATTTCACGAATTTTGTACTTTGCATCTCAAGAGGAATGTCAAGATGAATTTCAAAGATGCAGCGGTGTGTAATTTATTTGATAAAGCGGCTAGAGCCTTCTGTGAGTTTGACCTCAAAAGATATTGTGACCAAATAATGGACTACAAAGATGGTAGGCCTGGACGATATTTGGAAAAAGTTGGCATTGAATGATGGAGTCAGTGTTATCAATGTGGGAGTCGATTCGATAACATGACTAGCAATGCCGCCGAATGTTTACTGTCGAAGGAAGGAAGTTGCTGATTGTTTCTTTGCTTGAATTCATTAGGGGATTTATCCAAGATGGGTTTTATGATTGATGAAACCACTGCTCGGCTAGTACATCGACACACTCAAATTATGTGGAGAAGATAATGTCACTTGAGTGTGAAAAAGCGAGACGATACAAGGTCAATCCATATGATTGTTATCAGTTCCATGTGAAGGACAGTAGGTTGGATGGTCTTGTTGGTCTCAACACATTGGAATGTAGCTGCAAACATTTTGATTTCTAAAAATTCCATGTTTGCATGCTATTACTGCAGTTAGAGAGCGAAACATCAACCCATTCACTCTTTGTAGCCGACTTTATAGTGTTGAGTCTCTTACACATACATACTTAGAATCAATAACTTCGCTTGGCCATGTGTCTGAATGGAAGAAACCAACATACTATTTAGAGATTAAGATTCTTCCACAAAAAAGGGTTGTTAGGGTTGGCGCCGTCGGGTGTGGCATGAGGCATAACCGAAAAACTTGTAATAAACCATTAATTATCATGAATCGGAATGTAGTAACAAACATGCTAATACTCAATGAATTATTTATTTACTTAGGGGAAAAAAAATAAAATATGTGAGTTATGCGAATTATTTTTCTTTTATAATATTCTCAATCCCTCTCCAATGTTTCTCGTTTTTGTTCCTCGATGGAGTTACTTGTCCCTTGTCCTTGATGGAGGTACTCGTTCATGATCCTTGATGGTGTTTCTTATTCCCAATTCAAGAAAATTGTGCTCGTTCCCGATCCTCGATGATCTTACACATTCCCGATCCTAGATGATTGCGCTCGTTCCCGATTCTAAATTGTGACACTCGATCCCGATCATGGACTTTTTTTTGCAAATCAATAAGTTGCATCGACTCTTTTTAAATGCAAAATTTGGATATTATATTCTTAAAGGTTATTTTCCTTCTGTTTTATCTTTTTCTTCAAAATGACAAAAACATTAATATTTGATTTCAAATAGATAATATTGTGATAATTATATTACATGTGATTATATGTGTATGGTAGGATAAGAGAGATAAATTATTCAAGGGACATCACATTACATTATACAAGGGACTAAAAAAAGAATCTATCAGCCCACAACTGTCATCCATATTGGAGTCGAAAGTTTGCAATCTTCAATTGTACAAGTGAGTCTTTGGTCGAGGTCCTCGTGAATAAATACCTAAAGAAATTCAGACAGAAGATGACATACCTTTTCCTTAGATGTGTCTAGTGTTTGCTTGATACATCATCCATGGACTAGGTCGTAAACTAGGTTTCTTTTTAAAAAGCTCGCAATAATTACACAGGGATGGAAATGTGTGGGTCATTGGCGTAAGGACAAGTTGAAGATCGACCTGTGATATGTATAATGGTAGTGAGTCGTACAGTATTATCTATCCGATGTTCACGTCTATCACCACTAGTAGCCTGTGTTCGCAAAAATTGGACGTCATGTATACAAATTTGGCATCTGGCCATGCAAGTGATCCTTCAGTTTTACCTAACACCATGTCCATCAACGACTCCCCCATGTGCTCATACCTCAGCTGCTCCCACCGAACTCTTCTTAAATATAGCTTTGTACAAACTATCACTGGTGTAAAAGTTTAGGTGATCCTGTATGCATGATAAAATGTTATAAAAATAGTATTCATATACAAACACATCGTGTGATAGTTAGATTATACGTACGGTGTATGCAGATGGAAAAATGGTGAATCTATGTATACATATCTCTGATCGCGATCTGAACTTCCTGTACAGAAACTGTAGTATGGTCTCGAGTATCTGCAATCCCAAATGACATTTTTTAGTACAATAATTTAAAAAAATTAGGTATATGGAATATATATTACTCATGTTTCATTCGACCCACTCATTATCTGTGATTAGTTCAAGAAACACTTGTCGAGCACTACAAATCGTCTGGAACAAGGGCCATCTCCCTAGTACATGCAACTTAGCATTGTCAACAACAAGTAAATCCATAAAAGACTTGAACACATCCTCTGGTGTTGGATGTTTCAGATCGTACAACATTCTGTCTACCTGTGGACGTGATTTGGATTCTTTTCTCGTCAATTGCAGCTTTTTGACATCTGCGAGAGGGGTATATGGTTTATTTTCTCTCTCTCTCTGTGCACCTGTGTCCTTTATTGTTAGTTCATTTTATTATCAGCTTTGTCTTCGTAGAAGTGCTCGGAAGCATCTCCACCTTCGGGTCGATGATGGAGATAGGAGTTAGCTCTATGGAAGTTGTGGTGATGTTAGGTCAATGGTGGTTTCAGGGTCGATAGCAGTGGTAACGATGGGGTCGATGGCGGTTGTAATGGTAGTGGTGTCGGGCTCGATGACGGTAGTGGTGTCGAGCTCGATGGTGGTAGTGGTAGTGGTGGTGTTGAGGTCATTGGTGGGGGTAGGGATAATGGCGGTGGTGGTTGTGTTGAGGTCAATAGCGAGGTAGGGGTAGTGGTGGTAGTGGTGTTAGGGTCGGGGGTATGGGTAGTAGTGGTGGTGATGTCGAGGTTAATGGCAGGGTATGGGTAGTGGTGGTAGTGGTGTCGGGGTCCATGATGGGGCTAGGGGTAGTGATAGTGGTGGTGGTGTCGGGGTTAATGGTGAGGGTATGGGTAGTGGTGGTGGTGGTGTTGGGGTCTATGGTGGAGGTAGGGGTAGTGGTAGTGGTGGTGGTGATAGTGAAGGATCGATCCTACACAAAATTTGTGTTAATCAGTTAATTGAAATAATTGAACAACATAACCCAGTAGGTTAATCAGTTGATGAAAAATATTGTATACATACCTGACAGAATGATCGTAGAAGATGAACAAGGGTTTGTAAATGCAATTCCACATCGCGTATGTCGGACTTCATCTCCTCCGAGGTAGTCTCGATTCTAGCAACTCGTTCTTCTAGTGATAGGTTGGGGTCTACCTCATAATGCTCAATAGATTGTATCATTATTCTTCTCATTAATGAACTGGGGTCTAACTCATGATCCTCGACATCGATCGAATGAGGTTCTTCTGTCTCTAACACATCCAGATTATGTGTATCTTGCTCAATAGTATCACCATCCAAATGATTCTGATCCTCATCATCCATATGATCAGGATTGGGAAGGCTTGAATCTGACTCGAGCGACATTCTTTCCTCTTCTGAAAGCTCCACATACATAACCCTGTCCTCCACTCATGTATCTCTATATCGTATCTCATCATCGGATATGTGAAGAATTATGGTGATAATTGTCTGCATTATGCACTAACTTATTGAGCAAAGTAATACAATATAATAATAAAATAGATAGTTATTAGAAGAGTTGTTGGTTACTCCTAATAGAAGAATTGAATACATCTTTCTGTTCGGCAATGAGTATGAACACGCCCAATGTAGGAGTTGGGCACAACACTATCGCTGAGCTGAATTGCAACTGTCCCAGCTATTGTGGATATTGTCTCGTATGCCCACACCTAATAGAGAATTTTACTTATTATTATAAGTCAACACAATGTTATAGATCATGTATGTAACATAAGCTTTTTAGTTACCTGGAACGTGTGAGGAAAGACATGAATATTATACTTGAACATATAATTCTTATTCAACAGTGCCTTATGCTTGTATGCACTAGCCTTGTCCCTCAAGGCTCTCTGAAGGCCACCAATGGTCCTCTCCCATAAAATCGTCCTCCAACCCCGACTGTTGAAGTATTTCTAGTTTTGCACCCTATCGAGCAAGGACTTTTAATGCCACCCTTCTTATTTTCCTTTCCTGAAAAACCCATCTCAAACATATATACAAGGCTGACCTTCCCCGCATCTAGGTTGTTTACAAACTGTATCGCCGTATAGAGCTTTTCAAAGTAGTCAGATGGATCTCCTTGCTTGTAGATTGCAGAAGTACTTTATCCACAATTACTCTGCCACTTCATCATTCTCCTAAACTTACACAAGTGATCACCACAATCCTGTAACCAATAGAAATTCATCCTTCGAAAAATTAACAACGTGTCCATTCAATTTAAAACTCATGGACTCATCACCCCTATTCTCATCCACCTCCCTCAATAGAATATGGTGGACTAGCAGGTTGTTGAAGACTATATCCATATCCACGAACCTTCCAAATATTGCCTCCTAAACAAGTGAAGCTGCATATCAGTAAGCTTCTCTTTGATTGTTTGGTTGACAACTCCAATATGAGATGATAAGCTTGTAGCTTGGCCGAAAAATTGGTCTTCAACTTCAATCTTAAACCTAGCCATCAAATATTACAAGTAAACAACAAATTTAGATAATAGGAAAATAAAATTAACATAGCTAGCTAAGAGAAAGCTCAATGTAATTTTCTCGATTCTCTTACTCAGTTTCGGTCCCCATGCTCGATCCTAGTGCTCGATTCTCTTACTTGGTATCAATCCCTATAGTCGATCTTAGTGCTTGGTTCTCTCAGATGATTCTTCTGCTCGATTCTCTCAAACGATTCTCCTGCTCGATTCTCTCAAACAATTCTCCTGCTCGATTCTCTCAAATGATTCTCCTGCTCGATTCTGTTGCTCAATTTTCTCTAACATTTCTCTCAAACGATTCTCATGCTCGATTTCGCATTCTCAGTTCTCAATATCCTCTCCCTAAAATACCTATATCTATCAGATAACATCCCCACAGTTGAACTCCTAAACCTAAACCCTAACCATAACAACTAACCAAATGAAAGCACTGAATGCATAGAAACCCTAATCCAAAGTAGCACATGCAAAACAATGAAATAAGAATACGAAAATGATAAACAAAGATTTAACCTCTCAAGTTCAGAGAAACGACTACAGGAGAACCATCTGAGGATAATAGTGAGTTGAAAGTGAGAAGCTTAAGAGACACGACTTTCGATATATATACCGTCACTTTTCAAATTCATTCAACGAGAACGGGAAATGAGAGTTCACTGATTTCTCCAACGTGGGCTAGATATCTCAATTATTGTCCACTTTAGGCATAAGCCTTGTGGATTTGCTTTTGATTTCATGCAAAAGCTCTCCGTTCTTCTTAATAAACCCATGATCATCCCCTTATTTAATCGATGTGGGACATAAATCACATTCCCAACTATACATTTATGTTGATCTTTATTAAGAGAAATAGAATGACATAGCTAGTCCATTTGAAACTGTGGTTACCTACTGAATCGTACTGTGGGATTGTTGCCGTGAGGGAAAGAAAGAAGTTGGTAGTAGTGCTAAATCATCGAGTGAAATAAACTGGGATATTATCATGCAACAGTCTTAGAAAAGGCATGGGATGGAGTTGCGAAAAGAATGGACTTTCGAGAGGTTAGGACTACAGAATGAAATTTTATTAAACTATTAAGGGTTTGGCCAACGAGAGGTTTGGATTCTCCATGGCATTCCAAAGCCAGGCATACACTGATCCTATAGACTACCCCACTGCTCCCCCCAATTAGATAAAAGCGACTGTTCGTATTGACCTACAAACTGTTGGCCTATTAGCTGATTCCTAGAGATTGAGCATTATAAAGAATAGAGCACTTAGCTTTATTGTTTTTTCATTTAATTCCATAGCTAATCCATTGAACTTTTTTTCATTTACAAAAGACATGGGAAATTACTTGAACATGGGGTACAACTTGACGATTGGACAAATGATCGAAATAAAATCGTGTTTTAGAAAAATGGTCAAATAAGTTTTTTTTTTTTTGAAAATGGCCAAACGACTAATTCTAATACTATTTAAAATTTAATAATAGACAAAATATCCCTACTACCAAATTCCTAAGATTATGGTATATTTTAAAGAAAAATCTAGCTACCTAAAACAGAATCTAAGGAACTCAATCACCCAAAATCTCATCAATTTAAAATTTGAATATACATTTATTATGAAGTAAATAATTAAATAAAATTAAATAAAATAGCATATTAAAACTAACTTTAATTATAAAAAATAATATCATAACGAAAATAATTTAGAGCTACAAAAATCCGAAAAACATAATTTAAAATAATGGTTGAAAACTATAAAAGTTATGCTGGTTACTTTTCATCAATAAATTAGTTAATTAACAAAAATTATAATTGAAAATTGAAAATTTAGACATGAAATAAACAAATACATCGTATTCAAAACAACTATCAAACTAAGTCTGATGAGTCCCACAAATACATTCTACTTATAAACAGTTAAAATTTCGTCATATGTTGTCACACGTATTTAAAGTAACTGAAATCTTGATTGGTACGTAACATGCAAATACCTCGTAATATCTAGAATCTTTTCATATTTTGTCACACCTTTTATATTAAAAATAACTTAAACTCTACGCCCATACCTTGCAATAACTAAATTATTCATCACACATTGTTATAGTTAAATTATGTATCAGACTTCACACATATACCTTATAATGGCTAAATTATTAAAATCATGCAAAAGTAAATACTATGTATAAATCAATCATCAATTGAACCTCATAAATACTCTATATTAAATACCTAAAGTCTAGACCAAAATCTAAATAACTTATTCTCAACTTCTCATGGTGCCTACTCCACATGATAGATTTACCACCACCAAAACCACCATTTCTCCTTCACAACCTCTCATGTTGTCTACCCTACTACAACTCTTTCATAGAAATACCAATTCTGTTCAAAGTTTCAATTCATCTTTCATTCCACTCATCAAAAATTTAAAAATCTCTCGAATTAGTATGCAAAAACACTTCAAACCAATATGTAAACCCTAATAAAAAATACATTACATATCTTAAATTCGAATATATTTTGAGAATGTCAATTCAATGATCAAATGATCAAACAATGTCACTTCCATAAAATGATTGTAGAACAAATCTTTATCATGAACAATGATAGAATTGATAATAATTTATTGATGTTAGAGAAAGGTAGAAGATTTTTTTTTCCCCCAAAAAAAAATAAATTTTAATTTGTATTTAAGCCACCCTCATATTTAAAAACAAAAGATAAGAATCAAATCCCTGTAAAATCTACTAGAAAACCACCTAAATTTGTGGAGAAATTAGAGCCACCTTTGAGGGGTAAAAGAGGGAAATTAAGTATAGGAATGACCCCTGCACACAATGTAATAGCCATAAATCAGAAAATTTAAAAACCGGTCATTTATTCAAATATTCTTGTTTTGGCCATTTTATACCATTTCTCTACAACTTTTGGGACATCCATTTGGG
This sequence comes from Benincasa hispida, assembly GCF_027475165.1. Taxonomy (NCBI): domain Eukaryota; kingdom Viridiplantae; phylum Streptophyta; class Magnoliopsida; order Cucurbitales; family Cucurbitaceae; genus Benincasa; species Benincasa hispida. The sequence goes on along the minus strand of NC_143482.1, from coordinate 8,560,650 downwards.
TCCATGAAGGAGAACTTTAAAGAGATGGGCCCAAATGGAGTGTGAGCTTTATAGGGTGGAAATTTGTATCAAATAATACAAATGAAAAAAAAAAAAAAAACCTTATCCTATATTCCACGTTTGAAATATTTGCTAATATAGAAAATATTGACCGCTCAAGGTATTGGCTTTTTAAATTCCAAATTTACCCTATCTTTCTCTTTATTAACTTTCCTTTTTTTACATTTCTATTTTCATTCTCGTGTCTTCGGTTCAGGTGTGCAAATGATTGACGAATTCAAAATCGTGAAGCTCTCCGATTCAATCTCTCTATGATACTATGACCAATTCTAATTCGTGAATTCATTTGCCTTTTTCCTATTGCATCTTCGATTGTGAGTTATTTTTCTTCGAGTATTTTTTTTCTTCGATTTTGTTTTTCGATTTCTTCAGCCCATTTACTCTTTTCTTTCTCCTTTTCTCAATAACCTAATGATTTCTTCAGCTCGAACAAAATGGATTGTGAAGGGAGTTTGTTGTGCTTTCATTCAATTTTGCTTTCTTAATTGCATTGTTCAGTTTTTTTTTTTTTTTTTTTTTTTGATATTTTGAGTTTTGATCGATTAGTTAAGTTAGGGCTTGCATTCTTCACTCTTTTCTTTAATTATTTCGAGGTTTGCATTCTTGAATCTTTTCTTTGATATATTTTTTAAATTATATAATATTTCTAGAAATATATCTATTTTGTTGTTTGGTATTTCCAGGTTTGATATTATGGCTACCTTGTCTTTTTGTTTATCATTAATGATTTTTTGTAATTTTCACTGTATTAACCTAGGGTTTAGAAGCTACTTTCATCAATCGGAAGATATCAGTTGGCTATCATTGATAGTAACTATAACTGATAGAATATATGTGACTGCTATCAGTGATAGTGATAGGTTTATATTTGCTTTTGATAGATATTGGAACCTATTGATATTGTTATTCAAGAGTTTTTGTTTTACTTTCGCAAGAATTTTAAAACTTGGTATTCCAATAATTATTATTCATAGTGGAATATGAAATGAAAAACACTGTTATGTGAATTAAAAATCTACTGGAGTTTAGTAGATGATATAATGGTTTTTGAAGATTTTGTGGATTTAATAGTGAAGGTGATTTGTTTGGATGCATTTGTGGGTTTAATAGTGAAGGAGATTTGTTTGGATGCATGTACTCCTTTTATAGAACTTTCAACTTTATTAGATTTTGTTATGAATGAAATTCAAAATGTAGTTCAAATTCATTAAGATAAGGATGTAGCTTTGTTTTTGGCTTTAGTTAAGGAACACAGTACAAGACATCCTTTTGTTGCTCATGTCACTAGTTCATGTTTGGAGCTTCTAATGTTGTTTCTAGTGGAGCTTTTAGTGGAGCCGAGAATTATTTGTCTGTTGTTCCTTCTTTTATGCCTATGATTGATAATGATGATTTCAAAGTGATTATGGATATACGTATTGCTCGTGATTTGAAAGAAAAGGATGTGTTTGCTAGTAAAGAGATTTTATCAAATTGTTTTTACTTGATAGCAGTCAAGAAAAATTTTGAATTTAAGACTGTAAAGTCAAATTCAAGAGCAATTTTGTTTTGATGTGTTCAAGATGGTTGTCAATGGTATGTGAGGGAATCTCGTTACAAGTGCATTGTTTTGTGGATGCTTAGGAAGTTTATTGATATTCATGATTTTTCTATAAAAAGTATTCAAACTTCTCATAGACAAGCTTCCTCGTCCTTAGTAGCTGAATGTTTGAAAAATGATTTTAGATTTAGTTCTTTTCATACCTCAACTTCTAGTGATATTGTAAATAAAGTTCGTAAAGAATTTGGAGTAAATATTAGCTACTATAAAGCATGGACAGCAAAAGAGTAAATAATGAAGTCTTTGAAAGGCGATGCATGTGAATCATATGCTTTGATTCCAATGTTTTTTTTATAAAGTTAGAAGAAAGGAATCCAGGTTTATTTTTTTGTTTCCAACTTGTTAAAGGGTTGTATGGTCTATCAGTGATAGCTTCTATCGCTGGTAGGAGTCTATCACTAATAGCTTCCATCACTGATAACATGAAAATGATGGAAGTTATTGGTGATAGACTCCAACCAGTTATAGAAGCTATCACTGATAGGCATCAATCAATTATATACCTTTTGTAATCTGGCTTACTACTTTATTTTCATGTTTATCTTATTTTATGTACATTCACTGCCTATGAAGTGACATAAATGGGTATTTTAAGTGTTGTTATATGGCTATTGGAGCGTCGATTGAGGGCTGGAAGCATTGTAGACCTAATATATCGGTTGATGACACGTTCTTGAAATGTAAATATGTTGGGACTCTTTTGACGGCTTCAACAATTGATGGTAACAATTAGATTTTTCCATTTGCTTTTAGTATTTTTTACTCTGAAAATGATGCATGATGGAGATGGTTTTTTGAGAATCTAAAGAATTTTTTTTGACGAAAAGGATTAGTCATTATTTCTGATTGACATTTTAGCATTCCAAAAGATGTTATGAATGTTTTTCCAATTGTTGAGTATTGTGTATGTCTATGACACCTTTCGCAAAATATGAAATCAACTTCTAAGGATTATTTAATTGATGACATATATTATAGTTGTGCAAAAGCTTATACAAGCGATAAGTTTGAGTTTTATATGAAATGGTGGAATCGATATATCCTACTATTCGGGAATATCTCAATAAAGTTGGTTTTGAGAAGTGTGCACGTGCACATTCTAGGAGAAAAAGGTATAATACGATGACTACAAATATTTCAGAGTGCTTGAATAATATTTTGAAAGAGCTTAAGGAGTTCCCTATTGCATCGTTACTTGATTCATTAGAGAAATACTTCAAAATTGGTTTTATGGAAAAGGTCAATAAGCTTTATCCATGAAGACCATTTTGACTAGTTGAGCAAAGTCTGAGGTGCGAGAGCAACACAGTCAGTCAAGAAGCTTCAAGGTACAAAATTAACCAGTAGAAGATATCACTAATTTCAATTTATCAGTGATAGCTTTTGTCGTCGATAACATGTTATCAGTGATAGCTTTTATCATTAATAACATGTTATCAGTGATGGAAGCAATCACTGATAGCTTGAAATCACTAGTAGTTTTTATTTTCATTGATAGCTTAAAAACATTTCATCAGGGATAGTATCACTTACATTTTCATATATATTTTAGTTTTTAGTGACATGCCATTAGTTCACCTAGTTGATTATTTTGTTTTTCAGGTTGAACCTATTGACAATAAAAATATAAAGTAGTTGATGGAGACAATCATTTTGTGGTAAATTTGGCCTCTAAATTGTGTAGTTTTCGTGTTTGGGATTTAGTGGAGATTCTATGTGCTCATGCTTATGATGTTATTCATGGGATAAATTTAGATATATATATGTATATATATATATGCTTTTATATCAGACTATTATTTTTTCAATACACTGTTATCAACCTATAAAGGATCAGTAATGCAGCTCAAGGTGCAGTCGATGCCATCGTCGTGGCCATAATTGTAAGACATGCAAATTTCCACTAGTTGCTTAACGAAGAAGCTTGTTTTGTTATTGATGTTTGCCACCAATTTATCAATGATAGTGAAACAGCTTGTTATTGATGTTTGTCATTGATTTATTCATTATATAATGAGACAACTCATTTTCTTACTAATATTTTGTCAATTTATCAACTATAGCTAGTGAAAGAGAATTTTTTGTTGATATATCTATATTCTTTAGCCAATATGATGCTTTTGTTTAGGGTAATTGCAAATGGTAGTATTTTTAGGAATAATAACCAAGTGTATAACATCATTTTAAAAAAAAAATTGTAAATATAGCTAAGTCTATCAGCGAGACTTCTATCGTTGATAGACTCCCAAGTCTATAGGCAATAGACTTCTATCATTAATAGACTCTTACCAATGATATGATCTATCAATGATAAACTCCTACCAATAATATGGTCTATCACTGATAGACTATTTAAATTTGGTCATATTTTTAACTTTTTTTACATTATGTTATATCTGTTAATACTTTGGGTCTAATGTCTATATATGCAACGATCTTTTTTGTTTATCATGCTTTTGTTTTGCTTTAGCCACAGGAAAGAAAGAAACTTGAGATATTTCTCTATACTGATATATATCAGTGATAGCTTCTGTCATTGATATCAAGCTATCAGTTATAGCTTCTATCACTGATATCATGCTGTCAGTGATACCTTCTATCATTGATCTTAAGTATTTAATTTTTGAAGTGAAGAATTTATTTCATCTACTTTAACTATCTGAATATCTAAATGAAATAAATGTATTCTTTCGCCATGAAATTATTTCAACAAAAATAACTATACTAAAAAATAAGCATTTTGACATTAGTAATAAAGAAAAGTTATCAATGATAGCTTTTATCATTAATAGCATGTCTATTACTGATACCATACTATCAGAGATAGAAGCTGTGTAGTTGTATTTAAAGTTTGAACAACTAAACAACATGTTGAAGAACACTGAAATAAATTGAAAGTTGTAACTATATCAATCTCATTTTTGAAAGATTCATATGCATTTTGAAATAAAAATGTCTTGTAAAATAACAATCTAATTTCCAAGAAAATCATAAGCATAAAGAGTATCTATTGTCAAAGAAACAGGAATCAAAGCCTATTTATTGTCACAAAAACAAAAGTCTATCTATTGTCAAAGAAACAAGAATCAAAGTTGTGATTTTTGAGATCAAAGCTTGGAGCGTTATCCTTCCACCTTGGAGATTGCCTTGCAACTTTGCTTGGAGACACCTTGGGAGCCACGTTTGAAGAGACCTTTTTGTCTTTTTTAGATTTTTTTGCATTCTCTAAAATTTTCTTGGTTGGTTTTGTAAGAGTATATTAACATGCAACGGAGGAAAAACAGAGTCAATAAGCACTCTAATCATATTTAATTTGAGTTTAAACATGCTTCAAAATAACATTTACAGAAGAAAGTTTGCTGAACACAATATCTTTGAAGTATCCTCTTCAAATCCAGCTGAAATCCACGTGAAAGAGCTTCAACTTTCAAGTAGACAACCACCAAGATCTTCTCTACTATTCTCTTGCAAGGATTATATGATGGAAACACTAAATTGAGCTGGAAGTATATAAGATATGAAGAAGGTTTGATAATATCTGTAGAGTTTCTGATGAAGTTCTTAGTGAGCATGAATCATAATTCATTTCAGCACTTCAATTTATAGAGGTTAGACCATGCAAATACATGGTTTCATGAAGGGGAACTTCTACTTGACTGAGAAAATGGAGAAATGAATAAGGTAGTTAATTGCATAGTGGATGTTTTCAACATTTTGGAAATCTCCACTTTGAAAACCATTTTCAAAATTGATTTTCATAAAATGTTTTCCAAAAACAAATTTTGTAAATTAAACTTATTTAATTTTATTTATTAGTTTTATAAAATTAATTCAATTAATTATTTTTTAAAATAAAATTAATTAATTAATTAATTAAACCTTTTAATTAAAAATAATATAATATCTAATATTAAATTAATAAAAACCAATTTCATCAAAATAAAATTAATTTAATTAATATTTAAATCATATTTAAACATTAATCGTTTCTCTAATTTGAAAACCATGGTTTGCATGAAGGGCAACTTCTACTTGACTAAGAAAATGGAGAAATGAATAAGGTAGTTAATTGCATAGTGGATATTTCCAACATTTTGGAAATCTCCACTTTGAAGGCCATTTTCAAAATCGATTTTCATAAAATGTTTTCCAAAAACAAATTTTGTAAATTAAACTTATTTAATTTTATTTATTAGTTTTATAAAATTAATTCAATTAATTAATTTTTAAATATAATTAATTAATTAATTAATTAAACCTTTTAATTAAAAAATAATATAATATCTAATATTAAATTAATAAAAATCAATTTCATCAAAATGAAATTAATTTAATTAATATTTAAATCATATTTAAACATTAATCGTTTCTCCAATGTCGTTTAATTTCGATAAAATTAAACTTTTAATTGTATCGAATACAATATATAGAAACCCTAATTGAGTTTGAATATTTCAAATTCTAAACCCTAATTTCAAATCTTATCAAAATTACTCAATTTACTAATCCAAATTATAGCTTCTTATCAAGATTACTCAATTTACTAATCTAAATTACGAGCTAGTAGAGGGACCTTATAGACCTACAAATCATGAGCTCCAACGACTTGTAATTAATTGGTTAAACTCTTTAAATCGAATTAATCACTATTCGTTAACTACCAAGACCTTCCACTATAGCTCAATAGTTGCACTCTCTTTACTGTAGATATATTTCTGTCCATTTTAACCATAATCGGTAAGTCAATTCTTCATAGATTGTTCGTATTTACAGCTGGGTCAAAGATTACCATTTTACCCATATAAATACATCTCACTCCTTAAGCTCCACTGATTCTCCTTTGAACAATTGATTTATAGTCCAACTTATAAATCATAACCCTCTCTTCCAAGAGAGGGCGGGGCCCCATTATTCAAGAAAATACCTCAGCGCTTAAGAGAACAACCCATCTGCTAACCCTAAATCAGACAGGAGTAAATTCCATATTGCAAGGCTATGTCCCCAGCTATCTTTCTGGTCTTATTCCCAAAATGGGAGGCTTATTGAGCAGTGTTGTTGGACTACTTTCACCTATGCAAATCAAATGATGATCCCGAATAAATAGGAGTTCATAGTTAGCTTAGAATTAAGATCAAGTTACCCTAGGTCATTCAGTTTGAGATAGTTAGTTTTAACAGTAAACGGTTTTTATAAAGAAAAGGAACTATTTCGAGGTCCAGTTTATACAAATTCATTGCATAGAATGCCCCTACTCACATGTCTCTACAGGAATGAGTTTTGGATCACATCATTTGTATCAATATACAAAATGGGCCGCATCCAATAGGAATCTCATCTGTATACTTATAAACCATTTAGGCTACATATTAAAACTTGATCTATTTTTATGTCACCACATAAAGTTAAAGTATTCATGTTATAGTCATGGATTCATTTATTGGATTTTCATATAAGGATGCAATATCAATAGTAATTTATTGAATAAAAATTCAACAATATTTTTATTGATAAATAGAACATGTTAACAACATTTACGAACTGCAAGTTTAGGCCATTCCCAACAGATTTTTCTTGTCTCTTTGGTTTCTTCTCCACAACAAGCTCCTCCATATTTTCAACTGCAACCTTTGGTCTATATTTTTTTTGGAATCTTTTTAAGAATCTTTTCAACAACCTGAAATCATGGAATAAAAAATAACATGACATCTATCAATATGCTATCAGTAAAGTAAATAAAGCTTCCTATCATTTATACTATCATTGATAGATGGTATAATTGATAGTATGTTATCAGTGATGTCAAATATCACCGATACCAGCTAATCCTACATTTAATAACATCAATCGATCAATACTTATCTTTTCTTTGGTCATATGTTCTTTATCTACATTCTCTTCCTCTTTTTTATCTTTATCTTTTTTTTTCTTCTTGATATTTCTCTTCATCTTAAAGATCTTTCTCTTCTTCTTGCAATTGTTCTGTTGGTCATTCTTTTCGGCCTCCTTAACCTCAATTTTTTTAGCACCATTTTCTTGAGCCTCATTCTCCTTTGCAATTTCAACTTCAGTCTGCAGCATATATAATTTATGTTATTGTACCTCTTTATACAAAAGAAAAAAAAAAAATACAAATTTTACCTTTTTCCCTTCAACATCTATAAGTTCCAAACTTGCATCCAAAAACCCCAAACTATATGATGACGCTTTGTTCTATTCAAGAGATTCTTGAGATTGCTTTTCACCACCTTTTTTTTTTCTAGAAGTTGATCACTAATAGTTTTTTTTTTATGTGGCCTAATATATCAAGAATCTCTTTGTGTTTTTCATACATGTCATTCTTAATGTCTTATTGTCCTTTTTTCAGTTCTTCAATTCCTTCTCGTGTGATGCTATTTTTCTTTGAATTGATCGTTTTTCCATTCTTTTTCCTTTTTCTTTTCAATCTCCATCTCATTTGTTGCCAGCTCTACAAAATACCCATAGTAGTTTGGTTGTAATTCTTGTTCAGTTGGAACCAATGAAGCAACAGTAAACTAAAATATTAATAAAGATGTTAATGATACTATCACTATCTGACAACATGTTTATAGAAACAATCACTGATTTCAAGCTGTCTGACAAGTTTGAAACTTACGTTGTTAATAAGGCTCAACCTTGATCAAAAGAAAATTTGTAAAACTATACTACTCCTATTACTACTGAAACGTAGTAACAGTGGTAAGTCTGAGTCGATATGTAGGGAAGCGCAATTTGTTTCGTTAAATTAATTTTCTAAGTAGAACGTTGAATGGGGGGTTTTGGTGTGGAAGAGATAAAACGTGCAAAATTAAAATAAAAGGGTAGATAATGTAATCTAGAATAGGCATTTATCTAATTTCTAGAGCAAGAGAAAGAATCCTATGCAATTTCTATCATGAAAATCGATAATTAAACGAACATTCAATTCTATGCATGCACGGCTAACAAATAAATTCGATTTAACTAATTTCTACAAAGGCTGACAATCAATTAAACCGAAATCAATCAAGCGTCCTAATTATTAATTAAAGTTGGAAAGACCATGTCCTAATTAATCTATATGCTCTCAATTCTACTGGGTTCTTAACGATCATATAGAATTAGAAAAACATTTGTATTAAGAATAAAGATTCAATCGCGTTGATTAAAAGTCAGGAAAAATCATATTTAATTAACCATTTTATTCTTCAAATTGAATTAAACATGCAATGCCAAAATTCAAGGACAACCTATAAATCTCAAACATACACATTCAACCATTGCTATCAGGGTAAAATCAAGCACAGATGAACTATGAGGAAACGTGCAAGCTCGAAATTAACTAGCGAAGATATATAATCATGATAGGATCGTCAGTCCAACACACAAATGAAAATCTAAATTTATCAAGATTAAAAAAAAAACATAGAATTGAATAACATCATAGTTTCATTATAGAAAACTTAAGAAATTAGACATAGGGCTCTTGCTCGAAGAAACTAGAAAGAAGTTACCTCTTAATTCATAGATAAATCCGACATAAACATATGATCCATTGATTACAACCCAAAACAAAAAGAAAAACTAACCTAAAGACACTAAATTCTAAAGGGAAAAGAAGAAGAATGAAGGTTAACTTTGGCCTCCATCAAATTCGGCCGCAAAATTCAGCATATTTTTGATAGAGTAAACTAACATGCAGCGGAAAAATTAGAATCAATAAGTACTCTAATTACATTTAATTTGAGTTTAAAACATGCATTAAATCAGAATTTCAGAGAAAAGGGTTTCAAGGGTTTCAAGAACTACAACCTTTGATGAATCTCAACAACACCAGCTTCTCTCCACGAATTAGAACTTCAAATCAGCTAAGGACCACCACAAAGACCTTATCTACTATTCTCTAACTTAGATTGAGAGGTGGAATCTCTTAATTGAAGTGAATTTGATAGAGAGAGAAGAGGGTTTGAAGAGATAAATTCTTTCAGCAGAGTTTCAGTAAGAATTCATCTTGCATGATTGAAAATTTGAAGTCAAATACTTCAATATATACATTAAGACCATGCATATATGATTAAAACTGAAATTGAAGTGGCATGAGGTGGATTTCGAGTGGGAAAATCCAATTTTGGATTTTTTCACTTTTTATTTCTAAATTTTTTTTAATTAATGTTATTTTGATTAATTTTGAAACCTAACTAAAATTGATTTTCAAAAATTCAGTTTTTAATTTAAGTTTATAATTTTGAATTTCAAAAAAATTCAAAAATCAATTAACCCAATTGTCAATTTTGAACAAATTTCAAAATTGAATAAAATTGGATAATTAATTAAACTAATTTAATTAATTTAATTTAATATCAAATATCAAATATTATATTCACCTCATCAAATATTCAAATCATTATTTAAATATTTTTTAACTCTCCAAGTTCATTTAATTTCAACAAAATTAAAGGTTTTAATTGTAACAAACACAATTAATGAAAACCCTAATTGAATTTGAACACTTCAATATCAATAACAATTTATTGAATAAAATACTCAATAAACAATATTTTTATTAATAAATAGAATATGTTAACTATATTTATGAACGGTGAGTTTTAGGACATTTCCAAAAATTTTGATCTAAAGACGAAGAGAGTTATTTATAGAAATCATCGTAGTGTTGCAACACTAGCGTTATGCAAACTTCGGAGCATTGTAACGTTGTAGGTAGCGTTGTAACGTTGCACATTCTGCCTTATAACATCAGGAAAGCGTCAGGTAAGCATTACTACTCTGTAGAGCATCAGGCAAGCGTTAGGCTAGTGTTGCAACTCTGTGAAAATGACTTTTTTGTAATTTTTGCTCATTTGAAATCCAGATACTCAAATCACCTCCAAATTACTTCAAATTAACATTTCTTAGCTCAAAATCACAAATTCTACCTCTTGATTGATCGATACCTAAAAAATTAAAAAATAAACACATAAAATCTAATAATGAGCCCGAATTAAACTAGGAATAATAGCTCTTTTTTAGAGCTATCAAACACTCCCAACTTAATTATTGCTTGTCCCGAGCAAGGTAGAAGTGCACAATCAAATAGAATATAAGATAATTAATGATATACTAGCTTAATTTGTAAGGTTGTTACTCCAGTCTCAACAATCATTTAAAATAAAATTTGTAATCGAGAACGAAATTCAATTATGATTAATCAATGAAGCACAAGTTTAAGATTTTTTCTTAACCTATTCATGCATGAGTGAGCCTAGAGTTTTGTTAGTTAAGCTTGCATGACCCTGAAAAGTTTTATAAGGTCATCATCCCATTTTCCCCCTACTCTGGTTTGATTATCAACCTCAAGTTTATCAAACTTGCAAAAAGCGGGCAATACTAAGACAATGGTGCCTAAACACACACGCACAAAAAACATAGAGGGCATTTATTTTACCTAGAGAGCTAGCTTTCACACCCAACCATCAGGAACCTAACTAGACACGACAAAGGTAGCTCTTTTCATCTCTATTCATGCACACACACACACAATTTTTTTTTTTTTTTTTTTTTTTTTTGCAGGCACGTTGACTTATGGCTTTTTTTTTTGTTTTTTTAATTTTATTTTAATTTTTTTCAACTGATTTTATTTTTCTTTATTCCCAGTAGGTCTTATTTTATCCACTTTGTCTAGTTTTGCTCTACGACAAGTATGGTTAATCCTAAGTCAAAGGTGGACTTTTTAGGGTGACAACAGAAGTACAAACCAGATAACCCAATTCTAAGCATGCAAGACTTTAATTTTGCAAAACCAATGACTTAAAGATGCATGAGAAATAAGAATTTTTTTTTTATAAAAAAAATTTGGGCTAAAATCATGATCATGCTTTCCTAATGTTCTGTCATGAAAATTTTATTATAGGAAGAGTGCATCATAAACTATCATGATAACAATAGAGCAAACAATCTAACAAGTCAATCACATAAAGAATTATCCGAGCACAACGCTCAAGGATCCCAAGCTAATATAAAAAACTACTCATCATGCACTCCACCTCCAACTTAAAATAATACTTTGTCCCCAATATGTATCTTAAGTAAAGCTCAATAAAAATAAAAACAAGGGAATAGAAAACCTCTCCTGAAAACATAATCGTGCACGGGATGGTGGTGGTAGTAGGCTTACCTCTTAAAAAGATGCTACTTTCCTCTAGGTCACCCCTACAAAACAAAAACAAAAAAGAAAGCTAATATAGAAAACAAATAAAGAAAGTAGTAAACTTTTCACCTGTTCCCTCCAAGAAGGGAAATTTTTTAACGTTGATTACTCGACGTGACCTGTCCCTTATCAAAGTACAAGTAATTCTCGTATTTCTCTCGTCTCTTATTGGATTAGTTGATATAGCCCGATAAGGCTATAAGGTTCTTCAGCTTTTGAAGAGAACTAGACAGGTCGAATTTGGTATTTTTCATATTTATAAAAGGAGATAGTATAAAAGACTCAAGGACTTACTCTTCAGAAAATAAATTCTTTGACTTAACCGACTAATGAGAACAAGAAGAACAAAACTACGATATACCAGAGGCTGGAACAGGGCGAGGTTTCTCAACCTTTAACTCCATCACCTGGAAATCGATGGGTTTAGGATTAGATTTTCCATAGTCCTCACAAACGGGCTCTAGACATGGCATGCTATCTTCCAACTTATCCTCGATGTCGACATAGGTTACCTCATCTCCACATGCCTCGGAATTGTAATAAGATGTGAGCAGTAGGGATTCACATCCTCTCTCAACTGAATCAGAAGATTGAATGACCGAGTCTCTCAAACTCTGAAGATCAGTTTCAGTTTGAAAACTAAAGCTCTCCTAGAGGTCGCGAATCTCCTACTAAAAAAATAAGATTGCTAATAGAAAGTTTTCTAATCACATCTTGCGGTGTGAGCATGCATCGACATGTCAGATGTGGCAGGGTGTGGATCATAGTGACATTGGTCCATCCTAGGTTTCCATAACCATAGGACTCCTCCCATCTAGGCCGATGGAAGTTGTCAGCCATATAACTAGGATACCATCCCATGGAGTAATCTCGTGGCATAGGGATCCACTACAGACTTGGGCATGCTTACTCAGGATGATGAATCCTACATGCTTGCACCTGCTGCGGGCTACCTGCAACCAATTGATTAACTGAAGAAGTTAACTCAGCAAGTTGACCTCGAAGGTCACAAACCTCGTCATTAAGTCGAGATGCTCTACTCCATTGTCTCCATCCTTGTTGATGATATCTTTCCACAAAAAAAAAAAAAAAAAAAAAAACAAATAAAAAGCAATAGAATGCTCTTCTCTAGAAATTTAACTAACAAAAAATGTAATGGCCTCACCGACAATGACACCATTTTTTACAAGCTCGAAACTTACATCGTTAATTAGCCTCAAACTTGATCAAAAGAAAATTTGTAAAAATCATACTAATCTTATTACTACTAAAATGTAGAAACAGTAGTAAGTCTGAGTCGATCCGCAGGGAAGCGCGATTTGTTTCGTTAAATTAATTTCCTAACTAGAACGACGAATGGGGGGTTTTGGTGTGGAAGAGATAAAACGTGCGAAATTAAAATAAAAAGGGTAAATGTAATCTAGAATGGATGTCTATCTAATTTCTAGAGCAAGAGAGAGAATTCTATGCAATTTTTATCATGGAAATCGATAACTTAATGAACATTCAATTCTATGCATGCACGACTACTAAATAGATTCAACTTAACTAATCTATACAAAGGCCGACAATCAATTAAATCGAATCAATCCAGCGTCTTAGTTATTAATTTAAGGTAGGAAAGTGAAGGAAATTTTCGGAAAAAAATCCTTTGTGCGGAATCAAAGATCGTCCCAAATTCCATTTTTATTGAATATAAAGTTTTACAGTAAAACAACAACAAGATATCCATTTACTTAAAATTACAGCATGCTTTAAAACAATCACATAGGTTTTCAGAAACCCTTACCTTTGAAGAACCCTTTCTTCAAGAACGTACAAGCTACAAACAGAACTTCTTCACGCGGATCTCTTTCTTCAAGAACAGACACCACCACTTGAGAACCCTTTGTATTCTCTTGGGATAGAGGATTCAAGTAAGAGTTGTGGACTTTGCTTGAATCCTTAGAAGAGGAAAAGGAGAGGGAGAGGAGGAGAGGGAAGAGAAGAACTTTTCTTTTCTGTTAGTTTTTCCTTAGATAGAACACTTCTTCTATGTGAGCATTAAGGAAGAAGAGATGATTCATTCAACTTCTTGAATCCCACGTTAGTTAACTTGGGAGAATGAGGGAAGGGGGTTATAACTTCTTCCCTTTTTATTAATTTCCATTAAATTAATAAAATAGATATATATATATATATATATATATATATATATATATATATAATAACTACTTTATTATATATATACACTATATGTTATATAAAAAATAATATATAGCCTATAGTTTTATATTGTAACAAATACAACATAAATTATAGATTTTATTCTCTCTCAACTATACATGACATTTAATATAAATCACATTTATATCAAATTCACTTATATGAATCTCATCCATATAAATGATATTTGGATCAAATCCAAATATTTAATTCCTCTCAATATAAATCATATTTATATTTAATTACATGATCTTATTCATATAATTGGTATTTGAATCATATTCAAATTCCTTTCAATGTATTAATTATATCACATATAATTAATTTCTTCAATTAATTTAAACACTTCAAATTAATCCAAAGATTAAATCTCAATTAAATCCCTGTTGAGCTACAGAGGGAACCTTATGGACCTGTAGATTGAAGCTCCAACGATACTCGAATAATTAATTAAACTCTTTAATTAAATTACCTAACATCCGTTAACTGCTAATCACTCCACTAAAGACCGACAGCTGTACTCTTCACACTACAGATAAATTTTTTTGTACATTGGATATAACCAATCAACACCCGGGATGACCTTTTACAAATTGCTCGCAAGTACAGCTCAGCCAAAATAACGCTTTGCCCTTATAGTTACATCTAACTCCTTAAGTACCACTGATTCCTCTAATGAACAATAAATCATAATCCCACTATGACCAAGTCCCTCTCAGGCCAGGAGAGGGTGTGGCCATTATGTTCAAGACCCGAAATTAGTCTTTAAGTGAGCAATTTTTCTACTTGCCTGCATGGGGGAAGGAGTGAATTTCGTCTTGTGTAGTTATGTTCTCAGCTCTTAGTCAAACAAATCCCTCAAATGGTAGGATTGTTGAGTTGGAAATCTGACCACTCTCACCCATAAAAATCAAAAGACCGCTTTCATGAGCAAGAGTTCATAACTCACTCAGGATTCAGGTCATGTCACGTATGGTCATCCTAGTGAAATGTAAGTCTCTATTATTAACGATGTTATATAAAGAGACTAATCATTTTGTGGTCCGATCTTATACAAACTCTTTGTATAGGATACCCTTGCTTGCATGTCTCCACATGAATGATCAGGATCATATCATTTGTAGCACTTTACAACACTTGTAACACCTATAAAGTGGGTCGTTAATAAACAAGATCCACTTGTATGTCTCTACATACTTGTTTAAATTTCATGAAATAACCCTGGGTCTTAGTTTATTGGATTGAGTATATACTGATAAAATAACATTTATTTTATTAACAATAATATGTTTACATAAGGTTTACAAACTACGAGATTACAAGAAGATTTAGAATACCATTTCCAACAATAAAACCATACCCCAATTAAACTATATGCTTTCAATTCTACTGGGTTCTTAGCAATCATATAGAATTAGAAAAACATATACATTAAGAATAAAGATTCAATCGTGTCAATTAAGAGTCAGAACAAGCCATATTCAATTATCCAATTTATTCTTCGAATCTAGATTAAATATGCAATGCCAAAATTCAAGGATAGCCTATAAATCTCAAGCATACACATTCAACCATTGCTACTAGGGTAAAATCAAGCATAGACGAACTACGAGGAAACGTGTGAGCTCGAAATTAACTAGTGGAGATATGCAATCATGATAGGAGCGTCAATCCAATACACAAATACAAATCTAAATTCATCAAGATTCAAAGAAAAACATAGAATTGAAAAACATCACAATTTAATTATAGAAAACTCAAGAAATTAGACATAGGGCTCTTGCTCAAAGAAACTAGATAGAAGTTACCTCTTAATTCATAGATAGATCCGAGATAAACATCTGATCCATCGATTACAACCGAACACAAAAAGAAAAATTAATCTAAAGACACTAAATTCTGAAGGGAAAAGAAGAAGAATGAAGGTTAACTTCGACCTCCATCAAATTCGGCCCCAAAATTCAGCATATTTTGACCTAAAGACGAAGAGAGGTATTTACAAAATTCATCGCAGCATTGCAACGCTAGGAAGAACATTCCAAAGCCGACATTGTGCAAACTTTAGAGCATTGCTACGTTGCAATAGCATTACAACACTGCACATTTTTCCTTATAGCATCAAGCAAGTGTCAGGCGAGTGTTGCAACTATGCAGAGCATCAGGCAAGGGTTCGGCTAGCGTTGCAACTTTGTGACAGTGGTATTTTTCTAATTTCTGCTCCTTTGAAGCCTGAATGCTCAAATCACCTCCAAATCGCTTCGAATTAATCCCATTTAGCTCCAAATCACTAATTTAACCTCTTGATTGCTCAATACATTCAAAATAGGAAAATAAACACATAAAATCTAATAATGAGTCTCAATTAAGCTAAGAATAATAACTCGTTTTGAGAGCCATCACTGTCACTGATTGCTTCTATCTATGATAACATGCTATCAATGATAGATGCTATCACAATAACTTGAAATCAGTGATAGAAGCTATAACAAATAACTTGAAATCAATGATATCTTCTATGCCATTAGTTATTATCAATGATAGAAGTTGTTATTGATGTTTCAGTGATAGTTTCATCATTTGATAGCATGCTAATAATATATAAAAAAGGAAATAACAATGATAAAAGACTTACACCAATGGCTTTGAAAATATTGCTATTGATGTATTGCCAATCGTTAGGTTCTTGAGATTCCCATTGAGTAATTCTAGGTCCATCACTTCTTATTTTTTGTGCAAATCCAATAGTAGGGTTGGATAATCTTGGTATATTCTCGAAAGCCTAATATACCAAAGCAAGTGAAAATCCTTAGGAAAATTGAAGATGGCTTATTGATGACACCCTTCTTAAAAAACTCTACAGTCAATTTAAAGGACACCCTGCCCCATGGATAAGTTCTAATCTTTTCTTCATCATCTAACATTTTTTAATGCTTCCAACTTACTTTGTTATGTCCTTGTGTAGGAATTAGGAAGCTTTCCAAAAAATACAAGTGTGCAAGTTTGACCTTTACATAAATGGGTATAATGGCATTAGAACCTACAAAATTAAAAGTAGGTTGGAGCTCTCTCCTTATAATTTTCGCATTTGTCTTGAAAAAGAAGTTCCTAATTGTGTTGTCCATTGATAATTCTTTTTCACTATAGATACTATCTACAAGGTAATCTTCACAATTTAAACCTGTTATTAAATAAAATTCCTTGAGGCCAAGTTCTAAAATACGTACTTCTATATTAAAGGCCAAGATATTTTGTTTTTTAGTCGTGCATTGCTTTCTAATCAGGTGTGATATGAGTTGGATGGGCACTCTTTTTATTTTCATAAGAAGTGCCCAAAAAGACCTTCCCTAAATTGTTGGAGTGATTGTTCATCTAATTTTCCTATGCTGGATAGAACTTCTAAGGTTATGAAGGAGCTGACTTTCAATGGGTTTGTCCTTTCACTTCCTAGAATAATTAATACATTTTCTTGTTTATATAACAACATAAATATAAGGGAAAAAAAAAGTAACCACAAATGTATTTAAATTTATAAAATATCATTAGATTATGGACCTTGAACTTCTTATACTTTTTTCCAGATGATGTTGATCCTTCCAATAATTTTCTCTTTCCTTTCTTCGTTTATACTAAAAAAATAATAATAATAATATCACTTTATGGAAACATGACATTTATATCATTGATAGTTATATACTCTTAGTGATACTATCAGTGATAGATACTATTAATGATAGCAACAAAAAAGTATCACTGATAGTAGCTATAAAAATACTAGTATAAATAAACAATCAACAAATCACATTACAGGAAGAAAAGATAAATCCATCAACAAACTATCAACATATTTACTGAAACATCAGTGATAGCTTCTATCACTAATAACTAACTAAATCAGCAACATATTCATTGAAACATTTGCAAATCACAATCAAACACAGCACAATAAACTTCACATAATTAGGAATCAAATACAATCAACAACAAACTATCAACATATTCACTGAAACATCAACAAATCACAATTAGCATATCAACAACATATCAACAACTGCCAACAAATATGAACAAATAAACTTCATATAATCAACTTTTATTTAGAAAGAAAAGCTATCATAGTGACCAAAATGTATAATAAAACAGTGAGTGAAATACCTAAAAAGATGGATAATTCATCCATGCCTAATTTGAAGGAAATCAATGAACTATTAACAACATATCAACAAATATCAACAAATATCATTTTAGGAAGAATTAAAATTATTACTGTCAATGGAAGAAGAAGGATGCCCTACAGTTTTAAAGGTTTGCTATCAGTGAAAAAGAGACGAAGAAACGAGGAAGAAAAGATGAAGAAACGAAGAAGAAGAGATGTATCTTTTGAATTTTTGAGTGAAATCGAAGGGAGGAAGAAGAATCGCACAATTGAAGCGACATCAAAGAAAGGAAGAAGAATCGCTTGCTATCAATGACTTTTGATTTATCTTCCCCGATTTCAAAGGATGGTAGGGCTTGAAAATGGGCTAGATCCATAGAAGAAGGATGGTTATCGAAATAGGGCTTTTCTTCAAAATGGGCCAAACCGTGATATCCATTTTCGTCTTTTCAGATTTATGGGCCTAAATCTGCATTATAAAAACTCTATATTGCAATTACTTTTCCCTTATTGTATAAACTCCAATATTTATTGTGTAATGACTATCTATGCAAGTAGACCTTGTAGAGTGCATCCGTAGGATTAGTTGTATAGTAACAGATTAGACTATCTCCCATCCGTTTGGGAGATTGCTCATCTATTTTACTCGAATAAATTATTAAATACATTTTTGTTGTGATCTTTATGTCAATTTGCTAAGTATATAGGTTCTCCTTGCTTTCTACTCTTGTATCACATAAACAACCACAAAATATATCGCGAATACATGGAGGAATGATATACCGAAATTATTAAATTTGCATGGTTAAAAATTGTCAATATGGTTTTTTTTTTTCTTTTTATTATAATTTAAGAAATTGTTAATATTTACAGCCATGCTTTTGAATCATGTTTGCTCGTTTTAATTGGAAGATCTTTTCTCTTTCTCTCCCATGTTGTGATTGAGAAGATGTGGTGAAATTGTAATTTTTCTGGTCAGTGGAAAGCCGGTTAATTAAGTTCACATGGATGCTTTGCCAACAGTATCTATATTTGGAACTAAAATGTCCTAATCCATCAGTATAAAGATGTAGTGTAGACAATCTTCAACCAACTTGAATAAATTAATGACTTAAGTTATAAAGGCACAAAAAGTCAAGGTAATATTGGTTGGAAAGACAAAACATTCACTATGTTTAAATGTTGGAAACAGCTCTTTTCCTGAAAACATAGTGTAACCCTGGCCCTCTATCTTCTTCCAGAAACCAATAGGAAGACTTTGTGGACGTCGGGAAATTGCTCAAAAGTGGAGTACTTGGAAAGTTTATATATATAATCATTTAACAACAGTGAATGTAGGAGAAAATTGCTATACTTTTTAGCAAACTAAAAGCTACTCAATTTGGTACGGCTTGAAGTTAAATGTGTGGTGATTTTGTGGCCAAGTCGCAACATAGAATTAAAGGTTCTGGAAGCAATCCAATAGGTGGCTCTCAAACTTCTTGATGTGACAACCTATGATTGAATTAGATTAACTTAACTACAGGGGCATTCCATGATTAAATATTAGGAACATCAATTCAGCCACCCTATCGTGATTAGAAAAATATATTTTTTGTGGTTATGAATCCCCACAAGAATGGGAATGAGAGAAACAGAAGGATTAACGGCAGAATTAAAGAAATGATGTCTTGAAATTGATCTCTGTTTGTATGGAAAGGATTATATAACATAGTATTTCATACGGTGAAGTAAAAGAACAATTCTCCGCAATCCTACTTTCTCCTACCTAATTACCAAAATGTTACACGATTCTATCCTTCACTGTACATAATGTTTTGAACACATTCCATGCTTCAACTCTGTATGGTATGGTTAGTGTAAGAGAGAGTGAAGTTCCAGACACAATTTGACTTCTCTTCAACCTCTTACTCTACCTTTAGCTTTTGATGAGTAGTTTAATCATGCCAGCACAGAAGCATCACAGCACATCTCCAGATAATATAAAGTCTTGCCCTTTGCTCTCTGATTTGCCTTGAACATTGCTGCCATGACCAAATCTTTGAACTCCTCATTTTGAATGGAAAAAGAAGAAGAAGAAGAACTACAAAGAGAGAAATTGAATTCAAGTTTTAAGTTTTTGTGGCCTGAAGATGGGGTTAAGAAGGTAGTGATTATATAGAAAGAGGATTGTGAAGGGTATGTGAAGAGAAACATCATGTGCTGGGAGACAGATGTTGGCCCATGATTGGTCTAATGTCTAAGAGAGAAGATAAACAGGCTTATTCCCCTTGTCTCCTTGCTAAGCCCACCTGATATGGACTCTTCATCTGTTTCTTCCATTGTAGGGCAACACTTGTCTAACTTATTCACATGTACTATTTCCTGAGTTCCAGACTCCAGCTTATAATTGAGCATACAATTTAAGCCAAAAGATGGAAGAAAATATCATTTGGTTAATATGAGATCAGGAGGGAGCGATTGTGGTGAACATAAGTCATTGGGTCCAACTCTTCTTTGGTTGGTATGGAATTAATACGTAAATAAAATTATGAAGTCCCAACAAAGAGATTATTTATAGGGTAATTGCAATGGTTACTTGATAGAGCTTTTAGAGTTAATAATTAAGTGTATAACGATATTTTTAAAGAATGATAAATATAGTAAAATCTACCAGTGATACACTTCATTGTTGATAGACTTCTATTAGATTGACTATAGTACTAATAAGATCTCTATCATTAATAGTTATTAGCAAAATATTCTATCACTGATAGACTCTAAGAGTTAGATTTAAATTTTGTTATATCTCTAAATTTTTTTGTATTATACTATATATGTTGATATTTTAGGTGTGACTGCTATGTTTGCAACTGCGCCTTATTTAATTTTGAAAATTTGAAGACCTTCCAACGATCATTTGCTATACTATTATCTTATTATGGGATTGTTGTATGTTTTTTAAGGGTCCGTTTGGGTCATATATTGTTTTATTGGTATAAATATTAAATATTTGAAATTTAAATGTCTGAATTTTAAATGCTTGAGATAATTAATGTCCGTGTTTAAATATGAAGGTTAAATACCGTACTTGATTTAGTAATTTTGTTTATAGAAACTAAAATTAAATAATTACTTAATTTATCTTAAATTAAAACAAATGTAGTCATAAATCAAAATTAGCATTATTTAATATATTGTTATATTAATTATATATTTAATCACTTCTAATAAAAATAAATTTTAAATAAAAAAATGAATACTTCTATATTAAAAATTAATTAAATTATTTAAATTAATTACTAAAAAGTCAAATAAATATAAGGAAAATTATTTCAAATGGTAAAACTGTTGAAAATATTTACAAGATATATCAAATTTTTAGAACTATCAATGATAGATGCTAATAAATATTGATAGACTTCTATTAGTGATAACTATCAATGATAGACGCTGATAAACATTGATAAACTTTATGATAGATGCTGATAAACATTGATAGACTTCTAAGAAGTCTATCAATGTTTATCAGCGTCTATCATTGATAGTTATCACTAATAGAAGTCTATTAATGTTTATCAGCATTTATCATGGATAATTCTAAAAATTTGGTATATCTTGTAAATATTTTGGTTTATTTTTCTATATTTAAAAACTGTCATAAATATAAATTAATTAAAATATTAGTAATTAATAATAAAATTTTATATTAAGTACTTAAAATAATATAAAATATTAATTACAAATGTAATTTTTAAAATAAATAATATATTTATATTTAATAATGAATTGGAATTAATATTAAAGTTTGATATTAATTAGGTTATACTTAAAAATTCTACCAAGATATTAGAAAAGGAAAAATATTTGGGTGCATAGTAATTTTTGTTATAAAAGAACTATTTGAATTAAAATAAAGAAAGATATTAAATATTTATATAAACGAGTTTGTATGTTCCTTCGTTGTACTAAAAAAAAAAAAATTAAACTAAGGTCAGGGTTGCATTTACCGTCCATACCATATATTTACAGCTGGTGACATGCACGGAGCCTGATTGTAAAATAATTATTGGGGATTTGAATTTAAAGCCTCCTGAAATTCATAGCCTCATACTTTAAGATGATGACATTTGGTTAGGCGATTTCATGCGTGGATCAACTGTTTTTTATATCCCATAACTTCGGATTATGCTGAAGAATCCATTTTTTTTTCCTTAAAAAGCTTCATTGTCAGACTCTCAAGAGCTGTCAAGCCTTTGTACATGGAAATCGAATCTTCAACTGGTAACGATGATTTGGTCAACACTTGAAGCGTCTTCAATTAAACTCTAAGAATAATTTGTATTATCGTTATTGTGATTACATTATATAATTAAACGACAAAAACAAAACATTTATTAAGCTCAAAAGTAAAGCCTGAAAATAGATGTTATTGTATTAAGCCAGGCTCCCAAGAAAGCCGGCCACCATTGAATCAAAGTTTAAAATGTCGATATCAATAGAAATATTGAAGTCTTACTTCTATATAAATGTTGATGAAAATGTCGATAAAATATCAAGAATAGTTGCAAATATAGTAATCAAACCCAAAGTACTAGCAAATATTATACAATGTGAGAGAATTTGTATATATATAAAATTTAATGCAAGAGAATTTATATGTATAATAATATTTAGATCTAGTTTTCGGAGTCTATTAGCAATAGACTTTGGGATTAGGGTTTAGGGTAAGGGTGATCATTGAAACCGCTAAAATCGAACCAAATGTTGAACCAAACCAGAACCAAATCGAAATCGAACCATAACCAAATTAATGTGGTTTGGTTCGATTTGATATATTTTCAAACTAAATTATTGCAGTTTGGTTAAGTTTCAAATATGAAAATTGATTTGAAACCGAATCGAATCGCTTTTTTAACAAATACATTAAAAATCAATATATATAATTTAGAAAATATGAAAAAGCATAAAAAAAATTTTAAAAAAAATTGTGAAACCAGACCGAACCAAACCACTTATACTTTAGAAAATATGAAAAAATATAATTTTTTTTTTTAAAAAAAGAATACCCCTAGTTGGGGTAAAGTGTATTAGCAATAGATTTTTCTATATTTGTAACTTTTAAAATGTTGCTATATAGTTAATTATTATCCCTAAAAATTCTATCTAATGCAATTACTCAAATTATAAAACCAATATTTTCAAATATAATAAGATGACAAAATAGTACATGAAACCTTTTGTGATTTTATTATATTTATAAATAAGTTGATTATTATATATATATATATATAACTAATAGATAAATATTTTATGATTTTTAAATAAGTTAATTAATATTTTTACTATTTATTATCATATTTATATTAGTAATATTTTGTTCCTTATTTTTATGTTTTGTGAATTGTTCAAGGATATAATAAAAATGTCAATATCGAACCTACGAAAATGATGAAATGCCAACCTAATATTAAGATGTCAACGAACATTTAATACCTAGATTATAATTGAATAGTGAAAGGGAAATAATGGTTTTGTTTTTAGTTTTCAATTCTTAGAAATTTAGATTTTTTTTCCCTTCTAAATTTTCGTTCTATAGATGTTGCATTTATTTGAAATAACACTTAAATTCTAAATTAAAATTTAAAAGCAAAAACTACTTAATTGTTTTTCAAAATTTGATTTGATTTTTAAAAATATTATTTGAAAATCGACAACCAAGTAGTTAAAAAAGAAAAAAAGAAAAGAAACTTATAGGCACAAAATTGAAAGCGGAGAAGAAGCATGCCACTTCATTCATTAATTCATTCAATAATTGTAGATTTGGAATAACTAAAGAAGAGAATAACCCACGGATAAGTATGAAACCAACTCCTACTTGTTCCAAATCCAATAGCAATTCAAAATTAATAAAATATTGTCGTCCACCTATCATTGCCATCCGTGACACAAAACCACTCCTCAAAAACTCTTTCCCTTTCCTCTTCTTCCTTTTCTGCAGCACACCCCTTCAACCTTCCCTCGTGTTCGACATGTCGGCCCACCCAAACCTTTTCATGGGCCCACCCCACGTGAGACTCTCGTGGGGTTGCCTTTGTGAAGGATCAATTTTGAATGCATCCATCCCTAAAGTCATGTAATCTTATCTTTGCTTTTGTTACGTTTATTATTATTATTATTATTATTTTTCTTTATGGATAAGGTATTTGAGGCTAATTTAATTTGGATATTTTGATGGTTCTGAATTGTGATCCAATTCAAACTTTACCCCACCTTGCATGTTCTCAATTCGTTTTTAAGCCTTTTTCAATGTCATTAACTAACTCCCTTCGACCTTTTTCAAAGGTTGTATGCCCCATTGTTTGAATCCAATTTTGAATTTCAGCTGTTACACGTTTTCAAATAATTTTTCATTTTGGTTCATTGATAGAAAAATGTTAAAATGTTGTATAGGAGTAGACTGAAGTGAAAAACATGTAAAAAGTGATTGTTAATATAAGAAAATAAAAGGGGTAATTGCAAATATAGCAATCAGACTCCAAATATTAGCAAAATAATTTATACTTATACCAAAATTTATATCCAACCCTTAGGGTCTATCGATGATAGACTATATTGATTATGTGATAGACAATATCGATAATAGGAGTTTATCCAATAGATTTTATTATATTTGTAATTCTTTAAAAATGTTGTTATACACTTAATTATTAACTCTAAAAATGCTATCCTTTGCAATTACCCAAAATAAATGCGTGAAGAAATTACTAAATTAAAATGTATAAAAATTAGCACATTAAGGTCTTGTTTGGTAACTATTGGTTTTTGAAAATTAAGTTAATTTCCTCTAAATTTCTTACCATCATTTTTATTCATAGTTAAAAGAGTTGAATTCTTAGTCAATTTCTAAATTAAAACTAATTTCAAAAACTAATTTTTTAAGCCTTGTTTGGTAACTATTTCAATTTTTGTTTTTAGTTTTTGAAAATTAAGCATATTTTCTCCCATTCCTTACGATGATTTGTATTTTTCTTAAGTACAATAGTTGAATTCACAAATTCTAAAAGTAAATAAATTTTTAAAAGCTACTTTTTTCTTTTGTTTTCAAAATTTGACTTGGTGTTTTAAACCATTTGTAAAAAGTAGATAACAAAGGAATAAATTTGGAGGTGAAAGTACTATTTGTAGGCTTAATTTTAAAAAACAAAAAACAAAAGATCAAATGGTTATCAAATGAGGCCTTAGTTTTCAAATTTTAGCATGAATTTTTAAAATATCAGTAGAAAATAGAAAATGAAATAAAAAAAAATTGCGATGTTGGAAATGGTTTTATAAGCTCAATTTTTAAAATTAAAAACAAAAAATCGAATAGTTACTAAATAGGTCCATGAAAGAAGAGGAAAGAAGAAAAGTAGAGAAGAAAGGTAGAGAGGAACCATAGAGAGAAAATGTGGATACAAAATGCACAAATGAGAGAAAGTATGTGAACTTGCCAAATTGGACTTGCTTATGAGTTAATGCACCTATTCTTTTCCTTAAAATAGAAAGTTTAAATCTTCAAAACTCTAACTAAAGTGACCCAACAGTAATTAACATGATTGGGAATTCAATTATTCATTCCATAATTGTTATACTAAAAAAATCCTCAAACTCTATCTTTATCGTAATTAGTGGTGGATTAGAAATTTGGTTGGTGGAGGTTTTATAATTCAGTAAAAATTTATAAGTGAGTAGTTCAAAAAATTCATAAATTTACTGACTTTTGTACAATGTACATCACAATTTCTCCATTTAGATTTCAAATTAAATCTACAATAACATTGTAACGACAATAAATCAAGAAGAAATTGACAATATAACAACAATACCATAACTTAACAACCCAGCAAGCAGAGTTTAAGATGTTTACTTAAGATCCATAAATTATTTCAAAAATTAATAAAATAAATATAAAATGAAGAAACTACATAAAAAAATGGTTTGAAATATGAACACCAAAAGCATATAAATAAAATAACAAACTTAAAAAGAAGAAGAAAAATAAATTACAAAACTTACCTCATAAACTAGGAGAAGAAGTTGAAGAAGAAGCCAAGAAGAAGTTGAAGAAAAAGCCAAGAAGAAGTTGAAGAAGAAATTTAAAAAACTAAAACAAAAAATAAGAATGATTTGAAATATTAAAACCAAATGTATATAAATAAAATAACAAACTTAAAAAGAAGAAAAAAAATTTACCTCGCAAATTAGGAGAAGAAATTGAAGAAGAAGTCATGAAGAAGGTGAAGAAGAAATTAAAATGCCAAAGATTTATTGAAGTTGAAGCTTTACAAAAATATACAAAAGAAAATTTAAAACTGAATTTGAATAGTCATGTAGATGACTTCCTAAAAAAAAATAAATGTAAGAAGTGAGATTTAAACTTGTTGGGTTGTATATCCCAAAACTCGTAGTTTGTAATCTTTAAACTTATTCTGTTTTCAATAAAGTTGTTATTAAGGTTTATTCAATAATATTGTTATTGAACATGTAAATTGCACTTGTAAAAATCTAAATCCAATAAACTAACAAACTCTTAGCTGTAGCATGAATACTTGAACGTTATGTAGAGACATAAAAGTGAATCAAGTTTAAGTATATAGTCAAAACAATCTACAAATATATGGATAGGGATGGGTACCTTATCTTGGGGACACTATGACTACGACATACTTTGTATATGATATAAAAAATGTGATCTCAAAGTCGTTTATGTAGAGATGTGTGAGTGGGGACATCCTGTGCAAAAGATATTTGCATAAGACAAGACCATGAAATAGTCACTTTTCTTTATAATATCGTTTACTGTTAAAATTGACTGTTTCAAAATGATGACCTAGGTAACTTGACCCTAATCTTAAACTAACTATGAACTTCTATTTATTCGAGATTATCCTTAGATCTGCATGGGTGGGGGTGGCTCGTCAGTGCCGATTCAATATGCCTCCTATTTCAGGGGTAAAACCGGGTAAATAGTTGGGGACATAGAGTCCAAGATGAAATTCGCTCCTACCCGTTTTTAGGGATAGTAGAGAGGTTGTTCCTTTAAGTGGTGACTCTAAGTCTTGAATAAGAGGCACCACCCTCTCATTGGCTTGAGAGTGACTCGATTTAGTGATTGGATAAAAAATTAATTGTTCATTAGAGAATTGGTCAGACTTAAGGAACAAGAGGTAATTGTGGGGGTAAAACGGATATTTGACCCAACCATAATTACGAACGATCTGTGAAGGGTTGACTTACTGATAATGGTTATATTGGGTGGACAGAAATATATTTACAATGAGGAGAGTTCAACTCCTAGGCTATAGTGGAGTGTCCCGGTAGTTAATGAATGTTGGTTAACTAGGTTAAAGAGTTTAGTTGGTTAATCTCGGATCGTTGGAGCTCATGATTTGTAGGTTCATTAGGTCCCTCTACTCGCTCATATCAGACTCAACCTTAAAACAGTGTGACGAACGAATTCAAAGTTTTAAAATTCGATTTTCTTGGAATAAATGGTTAAATATATCCGATATATTTAACCTAGTATTTAATTATGAATTAAACACATAGAGAGAAAATATATATTTAAATAAGATTTGAATATCACAATTTCTAAATAGGGATTAAAAAACGATCGATCAGAATTTATCAGAATTAGTGTGGTTTAAACTAATTAAATTGTTTACTTAATTGTTTAACTTAAAATTAATTATTTAATTTTTTTAAATTAAAAAAGTCAAAATTGTTGACTAGGTCAAAATTAAGATAAAAGCCAAAAAGTTGACTATTGACTTTGAAAGTCAAAAAGTTAAAATGTTGATTATTGACTTTCAAAGTCAAAACTTTGACCATTTGACCAATTTAGTGGAAAGATCTATTATTCTTTTTAGTGGAAAAATTTAATATTTATTTTTTTATTAAAATATTATTGCTAGGTGTTGATTCCACATGAAGACACTAATCCCACTAATTTCCACTAAAGAGTTAATGAAATTTTGAGTGTTAATTTTTCATTAATTCAAAAATTGTATGATTGGTATGTTTTTGTCTATAAATAGAAGAATTCTATGAAATTTAATGCTCTTGGCAAAATTGGAAATTCATGAGATTTTAGAAAGAAAAAAAAAAAAAAAACCTAACCCTAATTCTTTCTCAAATTCTTGTTCAATTTTTCTCCAAACTGGTCACTCATTGGATCCCACCATCCCGTTCTAAGGCCAGAGAATAGTCGGGAAGACTCTCGTGGTGGTCTATCAACCATTATGAGAAGAATTGATAAATAAAAAAAAAAAAAGAAAGAAGGAATTTAGGCTACAAAGGTTGTATACTCTTAATCCCTTTATCTTGTGTTAAATTGCATGCTTATTTCTATGAAATTAACCTAATTAGAGTACTTAATGTTGGGGTTGATGCCCAAAATCTCGTACAGTACTATAGTTTGTAATTATATTGTACAAACATTTTATTTATGTAATAAAATATATGATGTTTTAATTCAAAATTAGTTGCATTAACTACAAACCAATAAACTAACATCCAAGGTTATCTTGTAGCTTAAACATGTATGTAGAGACATATGGGTGGATCATGTTTAAGTGATAACCCAAATGGTCTATAGTAGATGGATAAAGTTGGGTACCTTATCCTGGTGATACTACGAGTATGACCCGCTTTGTAGATGTTACAATTATTGTAAAGTGCTACAAATGATCTGATCCTAGTCATTCATGTGGAGACATGTGAGTGAGGATATTCTATACCAAGGAGTTTGTATAATACTAGATCACGAAATGTTTAGTCTCATTATATAACGCCGTTCATAATAGAGAATTACATTTCACTAGGATGACCATAAGTAACATGACCTGAATCCTGAGTGAGTTGTGAACTCCTGCCTATGAAAGCGGTTCTTTGATTTGTATGGGTGAGGATTGGCCAGATTGTCGACTCAACAAGCCTACCATTTTGAGGATTTGTCTGATTGGGGAGTTGGGAACATAGCTACACAAGAAGAAATTTACCCCTTCCCCTATGTCGGGGCAAGTAGATAAGTTGCTCCCTTAAGAACTGATTCCGAGCTTGAACAATGTGACGCCACACCCTCTCCTGGCCTGAGAGAGGTTTGGTCATAGTTGGACTATGATTTATTGTTCATTAGAGGGATCAGTGATATTTAAGGAGTTAGATGTAACTATAGGGGCAAAACAATAATTTTGGTTTAGCTATACTTACGAGCAATTTATGAAGGGTCATTGTACCATGGATTGGTTATATCCAATGGACATAGAAATATATCTATTGTCTAAAGAGTGCAGTTGTTGGTCTTTAGTGAAGTGCCCTACAGTTAACAAATAATGAATAATTTAATTAAAGAGTTTAATTAATTATTCACATATCGTTTGAGCTTCAAGCTACAAGTCCATGAGGTCCCCTCGGTAGGTTAATGGGATTTAATGAGAATTAGTTTTTGGATTAATTTGAATTGTTCAAATTTATTGAAGAATTTAATTAATTATATATGATATAATTAATTTAAATTTAAATTATATATGATATGATTACTATAATGTATTTGATATATTATAATATTAAGTATTTATTTGAGAGATATTAAATATTTGAATATGATTCAAATATTAATTATATGAATTGGATTCATATAAATAAATTTAATATAAATGATATTTATATTAAATATTGTTGTCGAGAGAATTAAACTATAGGTTATATTGTATTGTATTAAACTATAGGTTATATGTTATATTGTAGGCTATCCCAAAGGAATGACTGGGGTTGTCCAGTGCATGTGCTTGAGAAAAATCATATGAAACTGGAACCTCGTTCAAAATTGTGCCTATTTGTAGGCTACCCCAAAGGAATGAGAGGTAGTTACTTCTTCGACCCTAAGGAAAATAAAGTGTTTGTATCAACAAACACTACCTTTTTGGAAAAAGACCATATAAGGGAGCACAAATCCCGCAGTAAGGTTGTGTTGAATGAACTTTCTAGGGAATTTACTGAACCTTCAACAAGATTTGTTGAATAACACAAGAGTTGTTGAAGTTGGATCATCTAGTAAGTCAATTCTACCTCAAGAGTTGAGGAAGCCTCGACGCAGTAGGAGGGTTGCGAACCCACTTGTTCGTTACATAGGTTTAACAGAAATCCTAGCTATGGTAGCTGACGAAGATGTTGAGGATCCATTGTCTTACAAGAAAGCAATGAAGGATGTTGACAAACATAAGTGGATCAGAGCTATGGATCTCGGAATGAAGCCGATGTACTTCAATTTAGTTTAGGATCTTGTAGATCTACCTGACGGGGTTAAATCTATAGATTGCAAATGGATCTACAAGAGAAAACGAGTAGTGATGGAAAGGTACAAATCTTCAAGACTAGACTAGAGGCGAAGGGTTATACCCAAGTTAAAAATGATGCATTTCAATGCTTTTTATGCATGTATAAATATAACTCTTATATTATATGATGCATGAGCATGCTCTTACATAATTAAATCATGTTTCTCTAAATTATAACAATTACAATAAAGAGATAATGCATGAACATTGTATAACCTAAGGTGGGATTTACTATATGTGTATACCATATGACATATAAAAAACATACATCGCATGCAATAAATAAAGGATTAATGGACCGGGATGAGCCTTTACAAAAAAAAAAAAAAAAAAAAGAACCGAAATGAAATAACCCTATCTATTACATTTTTCATCGAGCAAACTGGTTCACAGTTGAACCGGGTCTTGAATCACCACAAGGACTCCATCGTGTAGTAAACGCCATAGGTAGACGATCGTCCAGTGCGCACTAGACGATAGAAGTAAAATTAAATGATCGCGTAGACGACAATGAGGCTGTGAAGCCTGATCATCTATGCGATCGCTTAATACGGCGACAGGTAAATGATTTACCTTGCGTTACTAAGCGATCGTTTAGTCAGTTACTAAGTGATGAAGCTTGCTGACCTAAATGATCGTCTAGTGCGCGCACGCGTTAAATGATACACGAGCATCCTATCGTCTACACGACTTGATACTCTACGATCGCGTACCCAATCGTCAATACGATGCAACCAACTCTTGATCGCATATCCCATCATTTAACCGATGCGTTCAATAGTGATCGCGTACCCCATCGACTGTATGATGCGATCAATAGCGATCGCGTACACTATAGTCTGCATGATACGATCAACCCTAGATCGTCCCCTTCCTCGAAGAACTGCAACGTTTGCTCTGATCTGCTTCTTCGAACCACTCAAAACTTCAAACATACTTTGAATACAGACTCGATAACAATTATTAATGCCCAAAAACGTAGAGGTATTTACAAACAACCGTAAATGTAAAAGATTTAAATCAAACCGAGGCTAATCATCCACGAAAACATTCATTAATCCGCACATCCACAGCAATTTAACCATTAAACAGTGTAGAAATGCAGGCACCAAGAACGTAAATGTAATTTCATTGCAACATATGAAATCAGAGTATCAGAACCTGGCTCTGATACCAATTGAAGGATCTCTTACTGAAGAGTTCCATGAGCGCGTTCTGATCACTCCAATTTCACAGTGATCGAAATATATGAAATATGTTCAAACGCATAGTTATGCAAACGAACAGTCAATTAAAGGCATACTTTGAACAAAAATTACAAAGGAGAGAGTTCATATACCAATTGAAGACGGTCTTCAAACTTCGAAACTCAACGCAACGGATGACCTCTACCCGATCAACCAACGCCAAGTAGAAGCGTCGACTACAACAGCACGAACAATCGCACAAACACGAACGCCGCGGGGACGACACTACTAGAAAATAGCCCTAGGTATTCTCGGTGTAAGAACCCAAAGCGTGGTTTTTGATGAATTGGTAGAGGAAGGAGAAAGAACAGATTATGCAGGCGATAAACAAGTGGGAGGGAAAAGGATGCTATCATATAGCAAGATGCTTATCGTTTAGGAGAAATTACATGATTGTGTAGGTTTTACTGAACGATCGTTTAGGAAAAAGTATACGATTATTTAGCAAACACGGCACACTATACGATCGTTTAGAGAAGCTATTCGATCGTGTAGGAACTAGCGTGCGATCGTTTAAGCGTGAGGTAGACGATTGTTTAGGCACAAAATGACTATCGTATAGGCGCTCAAGATTAAGCGATCGATTACGAGTTTAGACCAACACGCTCTTCTATTTCTTTTCCGGACGGACGATTCAAAAATTCCCAGATCCTCAATCAGAAGAATTCCCAAATGGTATGCTTATTGAGTCGGCAATCAGGCCACTCATACAAATCAAAGGACCGCGTTCATAGGCAGGAGTTCACAACATTCACAGGATTCAGGTCATGTCACCTATAGTCATCCTTGTGAAATGTAAGTCTCAATTATGAACGACATTATATAATGAGACTAGTTATTTCGTAGTCTGGTCTTTTACAAACTCCTTTGTATAGAATACCCTTGCTCACATGTCTCCACATGAGTGATCGGGATTAGATCATTTATAACACTTTACAACAATTGTAACATCTACAAAGCGGGTTGTATTTATTGTGTCACCAGAGGAAGGTATCCAACCTTATCCATCTACTACAGACCATTTAGGTTATCACTTGAATATGATCCACTCATATGTCTCTACATACATATTTAAGCTATAGATGATAACCTTGGATGTTAGTTGATCGGTTTGTGGGTTTAATGCTATTAAATAGCAAAAAAAAAAAAAAAAACTCATATTTTATTAAATAAAAAAAATGTTTGTACGATACAATTACAAACTACAGAACCCTACGAGATTTAAAGCATCAACCCCAATAATAACCTCCTAAATGAAAGATGTTCTCGTGCAAATGAGAAAACCTGTTGTGACACAATTAATAATGTAGTGGAAATATAATATTTATCCATTAGATGCTCATGCTTAGTGTTCATTGACTATGTGTCATGCCCCAATTTTTCAAAGTGTTGTCCATGTGTCTTGTAAATACTCATTCTTAGTGTCAATATAATTCACCTCCTACTTGCCAAATTGCCTATAAATAGTAGTATTTAGTGAATTTTGAAAGACACACATTGGGCAAATTCCAAAAAGATTGGAGAAAGTAGAGAAATCCATAATTTGTTATTTTATTTACATTTTTTATTTGTTATATATATATATATATATTATGTTTAATTATTTTAATATTTATTTATTCCATATATTTATATTATATTAATTTATTTTAATATTACATTTTATTGGCATCTGTGTTCCCATTGTGCTCCTCAAATTCACAATACGTTATAAGCACGAGCTCCTGTCATTTTTCCTGCTAAAGGTAGGTCATAAGGTATGTCGATTTTTCCTCTTCGTTATAATTAATAAATTTAATGCTATTTTGCATATTTAATATCTATTAAATTTCTAACATAATTACAATATTATATGATAGTGCTGCAATGACAAATCTCACAAAATTAGAATTTGTCGCCCTTGATATTAACGGCAATAATTATTTATCATGGGTGCTTGATGTTGAAATCCACCTGGATGTCATGAACCTTGGGGAGAAAATTAAATAAGGAAATACGACATCCAGTCAAGACAAAGCAAAAGCTACGATTTTCCTTCGTTATCATCTCCATGAGGGATTGAAAATGAAGTATCTTACAATAAAAGATCCCCGTATCTTGTGGAACATTTTCAAAGTGGGGTATGATCATCAAAAAATAGTTATTCTTCCTAAAGCTCATTATGAATGGATGCATTTAAGGCTACAAGATTTTAAATTAGTAAGTGATTACAACTCCGCATTATTTAAAATCAGTTCGAAATTGTTGTTATGCGGAGAGAGAATTATTGATGTTGATATGTTAAGAAAAAACATTTTCTATATTTCATGTCCCGAATATGCTTCTGCAGCAGCAATATTGAGAGAATAGTTTTAAACAATATTCTGAACTAATTTCATGTCTTCTCGTAGCCGAACAAAATAACGAGTTATTAATAAAAAATAATGAATCTCGACCATCGGAATGACACTATTCCTTGAAAGGAATGC
Organism: Benincasa hispida; assembly: GCF_027475165.1. Lineage (NCBI taxonomy): Eukaryota > Viridiplantae > Streptophyta > Magnoliopsida > Cucurbitales > Cucurbitaceae > Benincasa > Benincasa hispida. The sequence continues at coordinate 8,526,357 of NC_143482.1, read as the reverse complement.
TGTGAATTTTAATAATAATCGTGGTCGAGGTCATGGTCATGACTGTGGCAGACGAAAACATAATTATTACTTTCATGTGGTCATTCTAATCATTCAAATTTCAAAAGAACCACACAAAATGATGATCACAAAAGAAAAGGTCCACAAGATAAGAGTTCAAAAAATGTTGAAAATAAATGTTTCCGATTTAGAATGACTTGACATTGGTCATGTACCTGTCGTACGTCATCGATCTCTATCAAGCCTCCTTAAGGAAAAAGAGAAAAATGTGGAAGCAAATTTAACATACCAGGATAGTGATATATTTGACCCATGTCATATGACAAATTTGGATCTAGCAGACTTCTTTGAATCTCCTGAAGAGAAAATCGGCAGAATTGATGAAACATCAAGTGTTTCCTTTGACTTTAAAAATATCTACAGTTAATGTTTTTGTTTTTTTTATTCATCTCCATATTTTTTTTTTCTCTTAGTAGATGTTAACCTTTATATATTCCAAATATTGTTTTTCTTATTGTAATTATTTTTTTTAGTAAAGAAACCCAGATCATTGTTTATATTAGGTGACTAAAAAATGAATAAAGAAGATTTATGTTTGGCAGACAGTGCAACTACACATACAATACTTACAAGTAGAAAATATTTTTCTAAATTGACAATGCTAGAAGAAAAAGTTAATACGATATCAGGTTCTACAAACTTGATTGAAGACTTTGGAAAAGCAAATATTATTTTTCCTAGAGGAATAAAATTTTCAATTGATAGTGCATTATTCTCTAGTCAATCAAAGAGAAATCTACTTAGTTTTAAAGATATACATTACAATGGTTATCATATTAAGTCTAATAGTAAGAATAATGTGTAGTATCTATATATTATCTCTACTGTCTCAAATGAAAAACGTATATGGAAAAGTTGTATTCTTTATCTTCTGAATTGTATTATACTCATATACGAGTAATTGAAAGATATGCAATAATGAACCTGAAGTTCATGAAGCCAGACATATTTACAATTTGACATGACCTATTGGGTCATCCAGGATCTATAATGATAAGGATAATTATTGAGAATTCAAATGGACATTCATTGAAGAGTCAGAAGATTATTTAATCTAGTAAATTATCATGTGATGTTTGTGCTCAAGAAAAATTGATAATTAGTCACCAACTAAAGTGAAGATTGAATCACCTGCATTTTTAGAACAAATTCATTGTGATATGTGTGGACCTATTAACCCACCAACTGGATCATTTAGATATTTTATGGTATTAATAGATGCATCTAGTAGATGATCACACATGTGCTTATTATCAAGTCGAAATCTTGCATTTGCAAGATTATTTACTCAAATAATTAAGTTAAGAGCCCAATTCCTTGATTATACAATTAAGACCGTTCGTCTTGATAATGCTGGTGAATTAAACTTATGGTTTGTAAACAATAAACTTATTTTGTTAATCAATATAGATGTCGTTGAATTTTAATTCAATAAAGTTGTTATTGAATTTTAATTGCTCGTTTCGTTTTACGAAGAACCTAAATCCAATAAAATAAGATCCATGGCTATTATATGAGTGCTTGGACTTTATGTGGAGAGATAAGAGTGGATTAAGTTCGAGTAGATAGTCAAATGGTCTATAGTATATGGATAAGGTTGGATACCTTATTCTGGGGACACTATCGGATGCGGCCCACTTTGTAGATGTTATAATTGTTGTAAAGTGCTACAAAGGATGTGATCCTAATTCATTCATGTGGAGATATGCAAGTGAGGCGTCCTATGCAAAGAGTTTGTATAAAACCGGACCAAGAAATAAATCATTCTTACTTTATAACGTTGTTTACTGTTTAAGACTGACTATTTCAAAGCGATGACCTCGATAACTTAACCTTAATCTTGAGCTAACTATGAACTTCTGTTTATTCAAAATTATCCTTAGATTTGCATGGGCGAGGGTTGGCTCAACAACACTGGTTCAATAAGTCTTCTATTTCAGGGGTAAAACCGGGTAGATAGCTAAGGGCATAGGGTGCAAGACGAAATTCACTTATACACATTTTAGGGATAGTAGAGAGGTTGGGTCTTGAACAAGGGACCCCACCTTTTCATTAGCCTGAAAGGGACTCGGTTTGATGATTGGATCACAAACCAGTTGTTCATTAGAGGATCAGTGGGACTTAAGGGACAAGATGTAATCTCGGACATAAAAACAACTATTGATCCAACCATTATTACGAACAACCTGTGAAGAGTTGGCTTACTGATTATGGTTATATCGAGTAGATAGAAATATATCTATAGTGAGGGGAGTGTAACTACTGGGATTTAGTGGAGTGACCCGGTAGTTAATGAATGTTGGTTAATTAGATTAAAGAGTTTAACCGGTTAATCTCAGATGATTAGAGCCCATGATCTGTAGGTCCATTAGGTCCCCTACTAGCTTTCAAGTGGATTAAACCTAAGAATAACATGATGAGTGAATTTGAAACGTTCAAATTCGAATTAAGGGAATCAATAATTATATACGACATGATTACACATTTAATTATCGAATTAAACGGAATTGGAGAATTGATAATATTTAAATTTGATTTAAATATTAATTACATGAATAGAGATTCATGATTGTGGAATTGGTATTTAATAAATTTAATATTTGATATTAAATTAATATAATTAATTAAAAATTTTAATTAATTATTAAGGTTTAATTTTATTTGAAATTAATCATTGAATTAATTTTGTATAAGATTAATGAAATTTTATATTAATTTTTGAATTAATATATAAAATTATAATTTCATATTAATTTTGAAATTTTGATTTTAAAATTTAAAATTGAATTTTAAATTCAATTTAAAAATTATGAAATTTCATTAAGTGAGTTTTTCCCATAATCGACACTAATTTTCCACTAATATATCTTAAGTTTTGGTGTTAGTCTCTCATGGGTTTGAGGTGCATGTTGTAGATGAACAAAAAGGATTTCATTTTCCAGGATGAAGTATTAATGCAAAAATGAAAAATTGAGAGGAAAATTGGTTATTCTCTCTTCACACCAAAATACTCCAAGGATGGATTTTTCTCTTAATTTTCACCCTCATTTTGGATCTCACAATCCAATCTAAGATTCTAGAGGATAGTAGGAAAGATCAAGTGGTGGTCCACAACAATTTGGAGTGAAGATTGAAGAAGAATTTAAAGATTTAAAGTGTTCTTCAAAGGTATCTTCAAAACCCTATTTTCAGTTTATGAACATCCTTGCTTAGTTACTAAAATTGATTGAATTAGAGTGCTTAATGATTTTGTTTGCTTTCAGTCATTGCATTCTAACTCCAACATTTACGTTCCAAGTTTTTGATAATTATTGTATGTCAACTGGAATATGTGTTGAAATCTTGTAACTCATGTTCATACATAAAATGACTTAGCAGAATCATTCATAAAATATTTGTAGTTAATTCATTACTTATGAGAGTTAAGCTTCCTACATCTGTATGAGGACATGTTATTTACTATTTTGTATACAGCGTCACTTGTACGCATTAAGCCAATAGCTTATTATAAGTACTTACCATTACAATTTAATGTGTTCAAAACTCCTAGTTAAGTATGGTTTGGAGGCATGATATGAGAGATTATAAGGAATTTTGTTTTGGTGTAAAAGAAAAATATCTCATTATCATATGGAACTTTAGGAGAATATGAGTTGGATAGAAAGATAGTTTACATAATTGATCGGTATGGAACTTTGTTTTAACACAAGAATCTGTTACCGAAATAAAAGGTTGAGAAGGGATAAGCTAAAATGGAGTTACTAGTAACAGTAGATGTTCAAGAACTATTGACATGGTATGTTGACACTTCATTAGTTAAGAAGTAAACCATTGAGGGCATTATTAAGATTTAAGGGATTTTGACGTAGTGTACAAGTTCGAAACATGAACTAACAAGACCATCAATTTGATTGAAAAAGGAAATTAATCCAATTCGAGGTAGACAAAAGTGGTATATGCACAAAAGTAAGTAAGTTTAATCTTCCAATATCACCATTGGTATAAGGGATAAACTGGCAATAAAGTTGAGTTGATAACAAGAAGTTGCTATAGATGGGTTTGGAGCAGTACAGGATAGTATGTTTTCCCTTGCATGGGCAATGAATTAATTAGCTCTAGGGAATACGAGTAATTCAAGCTCGGACTTATGAATCAAGAAGGTTTTTATCGTAAAATAGGGATCAAATACGATTATTACAAGGTTATGAAAATGTGTTATCAATTGACTGATACTTTGGCATCCAGGGACTTCAAAACCTCATTTTCAGAGGAAATTTTAGACTCATCTGTAACAGGGTCTAAATAATGATATGTGATTGTTTTAAGGCTAAAGAATAATATGAGGATTGGCTCAATAAAGTTTTATAGCTCATGACAGTATAGAGCCTCGTGATGAGTTTCTCATGAATGTGAGACTTAATTAGATAGAGTTATTCTCAGACATGTAGACCCTAAGAAAGACATCATAGTCGGCGCTTTTAGAGTAGAAGCAGTTTTCAGTTGATCAGATTTGTTCTGGAACATATCTTCAGATGATGCATTATCGTGGTAACACTACGAATACGTCTCGCTTTGTAGATATTACAATTGTTGTAAAGTGCTACAAATGATTTGATCCTAATCATTCATGTAGAGACATGTGAGCGGTGGTGTTCTATACAAAGAATTCTGTATAAGATCAGACCACGAAATGACTAGTCTCATTGAGACTTACGTTTCACCAGGATGACCATATGTGACATGACCTAAATTTTGAGTGGGTTGTAAACTCTTGCCTATGAAGATTTGTATGGGTGAGAGTGGCCAGATCGCCAACTCAATAAGCCTACAATTTTGGGGATCGTCTGATTAGGAAGCTGGGAACACAACTACACAAGACAGAATTCACTCATTCCTTAACGTCTGGGTAAGTAGATAAATTGCTCCCTTAAGGGTTGATTCCAAGGCTTGAACAATGCAGTGCCACACCCTCTCTTGGCCTGAGAAGGGTTTGGTTATAGTGGGACTATGACTTATTGTTCATTAGAGGGATCAGTAGTACTTAAGGAGTTAGATGTAACTACAGGGGCAAAATGGTAATTTTGGCCCAACTGTACTTACATGCAATTTGTGAAGAGTCATTGTGTCGTTGATTCGTTATATCCAATGGATACATAAATACATCTATAGTGCGAAGAGTGCAGCTGTCGGTTTTTAGTGGAGTGATCGACAGTTAATAGATGTTGAATAACTTAATTAAAGGGGTTTAATTAATTATTCAAGTACCATTGGTGCTTCAATCTACATGTCCATAAGGTCCCATCTATAGCTCAACATGGATTATTGAGAATTAATTTTGGATTAATTTGAATTTTTCAAATTAATTGAGGGAACTAATTATATATAATATAATTAATTTAAAATAATTATATGTGATATAATTAATATAATGTATTTGATACATGATCATATACAGTTTATTTTTAGAGGAATTAAATATTTGAATATGATTCAAATATTAATTATATGGATTCTATTCATATAATTATATGATTTATATTAAATACTATAAATGAATGAGAGAAATAAAACTATATGTTATATTGTATTTGATACAATATTAAAACTATAGGTTATGTGCTATATTTGATATGACATATAGTTTAATATATAGTTTAATATATATTATATGATAAGGTGGTTATCATATATATATATATAATTTAATTAATTTGTTAAATTATTTTTTTAATTAATTTGGGAGGGATGGTGGAAGAAGGGGTTGGTTTTAACGTATTCATCTTCTTCATAGAAGAGATGAAATACGATTTGATCTCTCTAGATTAACCAACACTCACTCAGAAGAAAATCTTCTTTTCTCCTCTCAATCTACTCTCCTCCCAAAATCTCAGAGCCCACACAACTCTTTAGAATTCTCTTCCCTAAAGAGAATACAGGAGTTCTTGTGGTGGTGGTCATCTTGGATCGTGATTGTTTGTGATCGTTTTTGGAGAGGGGATTTTGTGAAGAAGGTTCCAACTCTTCAAGGGTGAGTCTTCCCTAAACCCTAATTTATTTTTCTCTCTCTAGCATGCTGTAATTTTTGAAATAATGTAGTGTTCTATAAAATTTCTTTTATGTGAAAATAAAATTTTGGGATCGATCCCCACTTCCGTAATGGACCATATGGTTCCTTCATAAATACCCATTTCCCCTCATTTTAGGTCATTTAACTCGGGGGTTTTAGACCCATCCAATTCTCTCCTCCCCATTCTCTTTTCTCTTTTCCTCTATTTTTCTTAGTTTTGGGGCCTTTTTTGTGATTGTATTGCCAACCTTGGACTGATTTGTGACTATGGTGAGTCTGCTAGCTTAGAGCTAAGTGAAACCTATTGTTTGATTTTGAGGATTTGAGCTTAATATCAAAATTATTAATGAATTTGTATGGTTCTTGAATGAATTTTAACATCTATACTTAGTATATATGATTGGATTGGTTACCCACCACGTTCTTTGTTAGGCTAAATATTTACATATAATATGCTATATAACTGTATGTAAATCCCCAAGTAGCAAAAATCCAAAACATGCTCGTGTGTGGATTTTAGGTTGTTTAGAATGACTCTTTTGCAATATTACATGATTGGAGAATTCAAAAACGTAATCGATCAGTGACTTAGGCTATCCAGGTTATTAATTATTTTGACTAGATTCTCTAGGCTTGTTTGATTCTTATGGTCACTGTTGAACCCAATCAATAGAGCATCTAATTTAATTAAATAGCTAATTAATATATAGGTCACTTGTCTCGATTTTTTAGACAAGTGGACTAAGTAGGTTTATTCATGAGAAGTAATTTATAGAATTCTATGATCAATCAAATAATTAGGTGGATTCTACCTCTAATTAAAATTGCCCCAAGAGCCAAATAATCTGTTTTTCCATATTTTAAGTTGTCTTTCCATTCTTTGTTATTTTCTGTTTTTTTTTATTTCTTTCATCTTGTACTTATAAATTTATTTCAATGAAATTATCTTTTATTCTTTCTGTTATGAACTAAATTCTTCGAGGAGAGTTCACTTTACTAGATGCCCTAAAACTAAAAGAATGGAATGGTTTAAGACTTGGTGAAGTATTGCACCTTTCCCTATCTTCTATTTCTTCTCTCTCTCTCTCTCTTAAACCATGTTATCTTAGTGATTTAAATGGGTCATTTATTCTAACGTGTTTGTTGAGCCTTATGCTAAGAAGGTTAAGATAATAAACGAAGTTCATAAAATTATATGCGACTAAGATCCTATTTTAGGACATTACATGATCTTAGATAATAAGACGCACTATATAGCTAAAAGACTATATGAAACTATCTAAGTTAACCACAAACATATAGAAAGGTTGCTTAGACGTCTAAAGGTACTTCAAATCGAGGCGGAACAGAAGTAGATCTTAGTTTATAGTAGGATGAGAGTGTGGTTGCAATGCAACCGCAATGCTCAAAGCACTTTACCTAGGGGTTGAGGCTTAACTCGAACCCCCTACTTGTTATCATTAGTTATTTTCTTACCTACAATTCACTTACATTCACTTATTTTCACTAGTTACCAATTGATTTATTTATTTTAAAAAAAAATCTTTTTTTTAGAAATTTGAGTTTCACGCATTAGTCTCGCGAAAAACAATATTAAGAATATCTCCATTTTACTCCTTGTTGATAGTTTACGTTTGCATTTACCTTGATTATTTTCAAATGCTTTTTGAACTATAACACCCCACACTCATTCTTGTCATCACCTTCACAGAAAACAAAACACTTTTTCAATTAAATTTTTATTTAATTTTGATAGATTAATAAATTAATTTTTTTTATTTCTTTATATTCCATTAGTGACTCTGATTAATGCTCAACCACCTTGTAAATTCTCAATCACCTTATTACAGGTTCCTTTTGATTTGTGTGGTGTGGTCTTCCATGAAGTATTACTTCTAACTAAATTGAATCAAAGTTATTGATGCTAACATCTCCTATGCCAAAATCTTACTCCTATATATGTGTGTATGCACAATATGTTATCCTCTCTTGAGACAAACTCCACTGCTTCTTCTCCCATGTGCTTGGTGAGTTTTTTTTTTTTTTAATACGTCTCTGGTGTTCTTCCCACTATCTAGAAACATATCTTCTTACATTTCTTTTGGATAGTAGGTGGTTTACCTCCGAGAAAGTTATTTTCGTGCAAAGATTATTCCTTTTCCAATACTACTAGTTATGCTATTACTTTTATTAACATGTCTTACTTTCTTGTGAAATTGGATAACATCTTACATTTTAGGAGTTACAAATTTCTCGTAACTAATAACTATATGTTCATTATAGATATTATACATTTTTCTTTCAATCTGTTTAGAAAATTTTACTTGAAATTTGTACTTTCCTTTATTATGGTTACTTGTATTACTTGTAGGACCCAAACTTGTATTACTAACATGCTCTTGCATTATTAGTTTGAGGTTTCATGAGTTTAAAAATTGAATTATTATTTTGTTCCAAGTACTTATACACTGTTTTTATTCCATGTATATGAACCTTATATCAGTATTATGGGTGTAGTGAAATGTTTATCCATCACTATCTTGAAAAGTCAAATGCAAAGAAAGCCTCGTCTCCTTAGAACTTAAGGACACAGTTATACAACCTATAGAATAGATCCTGTTCAAAAAAAGTTGTAAAAGAAAGAAAGACAACTCCTAAATTCTTCAATTGGCACCCTTGATACAAATAAACTCCTTTCAACTTTACAAACATAAAAGATTTCAAAAAAAAAAAAAAAAAAAACTTTACGAACATAAAGGTGTATGAAAGATGGAAAGTCTTATAGTTCTGTAATCCTTCCATTGGCACCCTTGTTCATAAATAATACATTGCAGGGTTATCGGCTTACTTAATTTGATCGAGCTGAAGTCAGTCAAATAATCCGTACATGATCAGTTTCAATGTATAAATACAGCCAAATCTTGCTTAATAATGTCTCTATATGAAGGGACTAAGCTTCATCCAAGCGCACTACAAGCTCTCCCCCTTAAACTTCTCCAAGTGCTTCCTTGATATCGGCCTGCATCACAAAGAAATATGACAAGCAATAGGTTCATTTTCACCCATAAACAGATCGGTATACAATGAATGTTTGGATTGACTTTTTAAGTGTTTAAATAAGTATTTATATAAGTGCAGAAAAAAATATAAACACTTCAAAGGTCAATTCAAATAGACCTTACAAATGTTAAAAGAGCTATTGAGAATTACCTCAATTGCCAGGGGAGTAGTAGTGGTGCCATAGCGTTTGATGGCATGACCTTCTTTGTCAACTAAGAACTTGGTGAAATTCCACTTTATTCTAGTCCCCAAGAATCCAGTTTTACAAGCTTTAAGGAACTTATAGATGGGTGCCGTATCAGGACCGTTCACACTTACCTGAAAACAAAAGATGGGATGTCTTTCAAAACCAGGATTAAGTTTAGAGAGTGAAGTATAAATTTAATAATTCTCATTTAGATGAAGGTGACCAAACGATACTCTCTGCAAGATCATGCACTGATAAGTTCAAAGTACAGCATGGTATACTACACAGAGTTCAGCTCGGTGCAGCAGAAGGCACAGGCTGAGTTTTCTTAATGAAACATCAAGCTGTCATTGATAAATGAAAGTGGTAGGAACAAGCGCAGGCTGAGCTTCTTCAATCCGTATATAGTTGGTCAATATCCATAGTGGTAGAGCTCACGAAAATAAATCTAACAACCCATGAGACTACTACAGCCATTTATTGCAGCATTACAATAATACAAGGAGACTACGTATGGCGTGGAATAATTTGTAGAAGGGATATCTCTAAATCGCAAGACATTGGTTCATTTCAAAAATTAATTAACCAAGCAAGTATATCAAATTTTTGTGCGGTTCTACTTCTGTTATTCATTGTTTTATAGGAAATTTCTGCTTTTCATTTTTATAACATCATTATCTTCTTATTATGAGTGCCGACAACATAAGAGATTGAGAATGTTATGAAATAGAGCATCAAAGGGGAGTGAAAGGACCTTGTAGAAGAAATAGAGGGTTGTCTTCAATATGTTAGATTGAATTTTAAACAAACTTCCTGCACTGATTGTTCGAGAGGCATGAATGAGGAAAATGAAGGAGAGAGTGAAATGTTTTCCTTGTAGTGAGAAAATAAGCTCAGCCTATCGAGCTAGAAGGGAAACATGTAGGGTATATATAGAGGAAAAGATGGCAAAGAAAGGAGGATATATGCTAACTAGCACGTGACAGCATGGGGTAATAATCACGTGTGACAGTGTCATGCCAAGGGTCAAAGGCATTTATAAATGAGAAACTAAACACTATTAACTTATCACCCCCTAAACGGGTTGTAACCACAGGAAGTTTGATGTGTAAGCTAATTGTTTAAGACACAGAGTTCCATTAGCGCATCGGCAAAATGTTTTTCTGATTGACTAAATTGGACATGTATAGGTTCCTGCTAAATGGGCTGCACATATATTTTTCACATGGTAGAAGAGGTCGCTGAGATGGATGTGAAGTTCTCTTAGAACAGATTGAATCTAGGTTAAATCTGACAGTAGCATCTATGAGGGCAGAAACCATATTCAACACTTAAACAAGATACAACACGAGGTTTTCCTATAGACCAAAAAACCAGATTCGGCTCATAAAACACACAATAACTACATGGCCTTCTACTACTATTGTTAGACCCCCACTTCAGAAGACTTGTCCTAGAAAGAATAAAGTTGGGCTGAACGATGGAGTTTGGTCAAGTGATGGGGGACTCTACCTATAAATTCACTATTTTCTTTTTAGGCACGACTTCCAAGGGAAAACTTATTGGAAACTGAAGGGGAATACGAATGAAGCAATTTTTGGGGGGCAATGCCCAATGGAGAGCTGGTGTGAGACACGAAAATCAGTAGAAATGTGAATTTGCTTCTTTTTCCTTCTCTCTCTCTCTCTCTCTCTCTCTCTCTCTCTCTCTCTTTTTCCTTGTAATGACTTCATTGATGTTAGTTGAGACTTTTATTTAAGATCCTTTAGCAACAATCCCTCATACCCTTGTTACTCAAGTATACTCTAGGGGACGACTGCAGGCATATGTCATATACCAGTTCATTCTTCAACATATGATCAAGGAAAGAAGGCAATTTGATGTAAATGAGTGTTTCCAATCAAGGTTAACCCGGATGAATCAGTTTCTCGGTTGGAAGATAACTTGTTGCTAAAGGTTATGCTTTAAGTATATAGGATTTTGACTATTTTGACAGTTTTCTCTCTGGTTGCTAAATTAACTTCTGTTAGGGGGTGTTTTTGTCTTTTTTCTACTGTTCTAGGGTTTCAGTCTTGGGGCTATTTATATCTGAGTTTGGCTGCCTTGTACTATGTAACAAAATTAATAAAATTTCTATATCGTAGTTTTTTCTCCCTGGTATAGAGTTTTCCACGTAAAATCTTGTCTTCTTTCTTCTTCCCTTACTTTTCAATACTACTAAGTACTGACCTTTTCATCAAAGAATGCTTTTCTATATTGATGTAATCTTGGTTCTTACTACTGTTGGGAGTTAGTTAGTTAGTTAGTATTCTGTCCTGTGAAAGGTTCTTAATCTTTTCATTTTCCTTGAATTTTATTTTTATTTTTATTTTATTTATTTATTTCTTTTTCTTTTTCTTTTTTTTTTTTTTTTGTAAACATAAAGTTATCAAGAGGAACTAATTAACTCTCATCAGCCTAACTTGCTATTATCCACCCTTGGCTTAGTATTTAAACTAAGACACGACCCAGATTCCCAGGAGGCAGCAGTGGGAAATCTTGGACAGGTTGGAATTTAATGAATTAATTCATAAGCATTATTCATAAAGTCTTGTTTGCCAAACTTGTATGCAACATTGGTATCAAAGCTCCAAAAGATTTTAGACCTCATGGCTGGGAAATCCAATGCAACTTCTAGTTTGGTACGCAGTGCAAATACCCAAAATCACATTCTTTCTGCAGCAATGACCGCAGAAGCCAAATCCGGTTCATTTGAAGCTGTCAGTTGAAGACTGAAGGTGATATTAGTTAGATACCCTTGAGTCTTGAAGACATTCACACACTGTTGGGACAATTAACCGACAACTCGAGCAACTAACTGTTGTTCCTCCACCTCCTCAACCTTCGGATAATAGAGGAAATGCAAGAAATAGGAATAAAAAATAACCAGGATAACAAAATTGCACAAGATCCAATATCACCAGCGCACGATCACCATCTCCAGTAAGAAATTAAGAAATACAGCAAGAAGATCAAGTAACAGAGTCTTCCAGCAAACAGCAATGATGAACTTCTTCGAAATTTCCCTTTTATGCAACCAATAAAAATTAATCATGACCAAGAACATGACAACCAGCCACAAGACTACTAGATGAAGGTTGACATGCCAACATTTAATGAAAAGATTAAAATCCTTACACACAACAGAATACTAACTAACCCGACAGTAGTAAGAACCAAGATTACATCATATGTGGTAATCTCCGGAAGGAAGTTTATATGGAGCAACAAATTTTGTTGCTAAGGAGGAAAGTGATAAGTTTGTAGTCTTAGAAAATTTTTGTATGGTTTGAAACAGAGTCTACAGGCATGGTTTGATAAATTTAGTGAAGCACTCGAACAACTTGGTATGAAGAAGAATACGTCTAATCACTTTATTTTCTACCAACGATTTGAGAGTGGAATTACCCTACTTCATGTATATCTTGATGATATTGTTATCACAGGAAACAATACTTTAGGTATATCTCCAAGCAAAACTTTCTTTTAGGGTCAATTTCATACTGAGGATATTGGAACACTAAAGTACTTTTTAAGTATTGAGGTGATGAGAAGAAAGAAATGTAGCTTTAGTCCCGATGAAAATATGTACTTGATTTGTTATTTGACATAAGAAAATTAGGAGTCAAACCATATAGTATCTAAAGGCTACCAAATCTGCAACTCATCAGGAGAATTATTTAAAGATTTTAAGAGATATAGAAGATTAGTTGGAAAGTTGAATTATCTAGCAATAACATGACCTAGCACTTTCAATATATGCAATCTCCTATAGTGGATCATTGGTCTGAATTGAACAAATTCTAATGTTACCCAAAAGCTCCACCTTAATCTTATATAAAAATCATAGTCATGCAAAAGATGAATGTTCTTGAGATGTTGATTGGCCTGGATCTAGAGAAGAGAGAAGATCAACCTGAAGTTATTGTCTTTGTAGGAGGTGAATTGGTGTCACGAAAAAGTAAGAAGGGGCCAGAGAGGACCTAGGTGATTAGATTTGTTTTGGGATAGTAAATAGAAGCAGTGCCCTTTTCCAAATATATGGCATTCGTATTGGTATTAGCCAGAGTTTGCAGATAATCTTATTGGACTATTTTAGATTTCCTTGTTGCTCAGGAGGTTTCATGGAAATGCTTAATTGGGATGTGGATGAGGTAAGAAAATCTTTATGAGGGTTGGAGTAGCTGTATTGGTTGTTAGGCTTTGGGGTAAAAGGCTGGTTGGAACCTGTTATAGTTCTATCGTTAGGGTTTTCCATTCTTGTAAAAATCTTTATTATATTTTCCTTTTCTATGCTTTCCTTCTTTGATCACTCTTGTACACTTGTATATATTCATATCTTTAGTGAATGGAATAATACATTCTGATTGTCTCAAAACTAAGAGTTTTACAATACCTAAGTGAGAATTTAGTAATAAATTTCTCCTTTCCCAAGGAGATTTGAAACTCATCAACCAACTTTGGACATCTTCCATTGGGTGATCTGCACTACTGTACATGGATACTACAAAATGTTTATACTCTGCTGCAAGTCGACGTTGCTGTAAGTTAATAGTTCTCCAATAGCTTCAAGAAATTTTTTTCCCCCAATATCTTCGAGTTTATCAGCCACATCTATATTATGTCTAGATACTGAAAAGATTTTGTTTCCAGAAACACAGTAGCTATATTTCTTAACATGGAATTTACTTCCCCAACTTAGAATCCATAAAGAACTTCATGAGCCGATGAACATTTCATAACCAAATTTAAGGATCTAAATAGTTCAAATAAACCATGAGACAAGAGAAATTGACCTGCCTGATGACCTCAAGAACAACTCTAATAGGTGATTTTTTTTTTTTTTTTTTTTTTCATTTTGCTATTGTTAGGATGAACAACAATCACATTGCTAAAACAAGGTTTTCAAAAGGCAGGTGCCACAAGAACTTAATAGATCAATCTTAGTAGTTCACCTTTTAAGAGCTGCAAAACTAAAAGAAATGATTAAGAGAAAATCGAAGATCTGGAATTAACCGCTCTGCATGTGAGTTGGCTACATCACCAATAGTTGACTTGGGAGATACTAACCAGATAGAGTAAGGGTAACAGTTGACCGGTTGAGCTTGTCAACAGATATAGAACAATAAATCTTTCAAATTAGTAGGATTATGAGTAGCATAGATCTAATGTCTATCTTAAACTACAAGCAGAAGAAGATTTAATGATAAAAAGAACCAAATTTGTCCACATCAAGGTTCAAACATCATGAGACAAAATCATTGCATACAGATACGAAAAGGGGTAGAATGACCGAGAAGGATGAGGGCTATGCGTGGGTAAAAGTAATTAATAACAAGTCAACGAAAAATATATGGAGGGAAAAAACTGATTCTCATTGAATTATCAGATAAAACCTCTGATTATCTGTACAGTGCAAGAGTGAAATTAATTAAGAACAAATCTAACAAACTCTAGTTACAAAATAGGAATTATAGATAACAAACTAACTACAATCACTAAAATAAAAATTTAAAGAAAAAAACAAAACCAAAAAAACGCTAAAATACCTTTTGGAATATTGGATACTCAGCTTTGAATCTTGTACAGGCAAATTCCTGTGCCTCCTGGCTGGATCCAGGTTCCTGATTCAAAAACTGATTGCATGGAAAAGCCAAGATCTCTAAGCCTGGAAATCAGCGTATAGGTACAGTTAACGAAGTAAAGAAGCTAATGAACCATATTAAACCAAATAGAAGATTATAGTACAGCTTTCAAAGAAACTCTAATAATCCATCATTCACAAAAAAAGAGGAGGAACCAAATCACCAATACCTGAAAGCAACAAATATCTTGCTAAGATGAGGATTAGGAAAATTAATAGAAGTGGAATCAAGAAACGTACAGACCTTTTTCTTTGTATTTGGTGTAAAGTTCCGTCAGCTGGGTATAATTTGAATCTGTGTAACCACTGCCCAAACAATTCAAAATTCTCCATAAATTAGAATCCCATGATTTCAAGTAACCAGGAAGAACAAAGTAAAGAAGAAAAGAAGACGCACCATTTTGAAGCAACATTTACCACAAGAAGAACCTTCCCCCGGTAGATGCTAAGGTCCACGTCTTGTCCTCTGGCATCCTTCAACATCATAAAGGATTTAACTTCGTTAGAAGAAGAAGAAGAGTGTAGCAGGAAAGAAGATGAGAATTTACCTTCACTACGAATTCATGAATGGACTTCTCAGAGACTGATTGAGAAGCACCCATTTTCTCTTATTCTGTTCTGTTCTGTTCTTCTTCCCGGGCAGGATAATCTGTTTATTAATGTTTTTATAAGGGTAAATATGGTACTTTACTTTATAAAAAACTTTTTTTTTTTTTGGTTTTTTTTTTTTTTTTAGGAAATTTTATATTTAGTTGAATATTATTGGTTACTGAACAATAAATAAATAAGAGATAGTATTGTGAGTTGTGCAGTGTTATAATATTAGTTTTGCTTGGTAGAGGTACCTATATTGGTTGTTTGTTTGTTTTTCAGTCAATAACAAATAAATTAATTAAGAGGTAGTTGTGTTGATATATTTAAAAGATATTTGTATGGTTAATAGGATAATTATATTAACTATTCTGAAAGTATTAATTATATTTGGTCAATACATATCTTTTGTATTAATTATATAATATCGTGGTATAAAAAAATTCAAGTTGAATTTTAGGAATAATAAAATTTGTTGCGAAAGAAATTAATGTTACACATTTATTAATGATAAGACATAGTGTTTTGTTTCTTATCCTTTCGTAGCTTATCTTCTTTCTAAAAAACAAAATTTACAGTTGAATAACCTAATTGTCGATTAAGTAGCATTGATATTGATGTGGTGGTTGTAGTTAACTAGATTGGACTAAAGGAAAGTAAAAGAAGTAGTTGAACTTTATATTGAATAGCCTACCTGTCACTTAAACTTCCCCATAGGGGCAAATTCGCTTCTTTAAAAAACTAACCATAGTCTCATCAATAGTTGAGGAGAACCAAATAAATAAACCACAAAAATCTCTATCTATATTGAGTTTTATGCCCTAAAGTTTGCATATTTATAAATAAACTATTTATTATTTATTTAATAAAATGAGTTGTTACTTTATTTTTTATGTTTTATTTTACATTACAAAAATCTTATACAAAATCCATGGTTATTATATGTAATCTTAAAGAGTATATGATTGATATACAAGTAAATCATGTTAGTATATGGATAAAGTTGGGTGCTTTATTCTGGTGACAGTATAGATATAACCCACTTTGACTGTTACAAACGATTTGATCGAAATCGTTCATGTGGAGATATGTGAGTGGGGTATTGAAACGCACTCATAAAATACATTCTTAGGCTTAAAATTTTGTTATCTTTATTGATAATTTGTGTTCGTTGATGCTTTATTGTGTTTAATTGTAGGAAATTGAGCATGCAAAATGGTAAAAATACCTCTATAATAGATCAAAGTTTGACTTAGCAAGAGAATGGGTCAAAGTTGATGAAAAGTGGCGAACAAGGACAAAAAGAGGCGTGAAAACTACGTGGGTGGCACTGTCTCGCTAGTTTAAAACATGGAGCTCGTAATTTAGTCATAACTTTTTATATGGATGGCTATTTTTGGCAAATGACCACTTTTTTTTCTTTTTTTATTCTCTATCCACCTAAAGCATTAGATTTTTTATTTTCTTTCCTCCACTTTTGATAATCAAGTCAAATAGTTATGGGTTGTATCTCTTAGTTATCCTTTTAAGAATCTAAATCCTACATAGTTTTGGAAAATGTTTACCTATGTAAAGGAGACTTTGCATCAAAATTCTCAAATCATCAAATTTTGGAGGGTTTAAGGCCTAGAGAGAGTGCTAAGCAGAGGATGGTGTTGAAGCTATTTGGAGAGCATTGGAGGGTCAATTCCATCACGGAGACAGGATTGAAACGTCAAATAATTCTTTTTTTCCCTTCTTCATCTTGGATTCTTCTCTGTATTTTTGCATTCTTGGTATGGTTCCATCTATGGAAGTCATTTTAGGTTGAATGTCTCATTGTTCTAGGATTAGATAGATTTTATGAATTTTTGTTAAACATTTTGCTTTTTGAATATTAATTTACATCAATGCTTTCTAGTATGACCATTTTTAATGCTTTTGAATGTTTGGCCAATATTTGAATGATTTCATGATTTAAATCTTACTTGAGAAAGTAGGCTTTAGATTAAATCATGCATGCTAGACTATTGTTTGAACACGCGAGACTAGTCAAATAACAGTGGAGGTTGTTGATAAAGAGTATTAATATTTTGCCTAATTATCTAGTTTCAAGATATTAGTAATTAGTAGTTAGGTGAAAAAAAAAAAGATTGATCTTGAGAGGGACAATCCGGATAAAAGACTCCTAGACCTAGATGTTATGTTAATTAATGCAAGAGTCAAAGCAATTATGCTTAATAATGACATTAATGAAGCTTATTCCTTGGAACATCTTTTAGGTGACAATCTACATATTTGGTCACTTTAAGTGCTTTGTTAGTTTAGTTTAGATTAGTTTTCATCACAGTCCGATTTTCTAAATAAAATTAAAAGAATCTTTGAGTAGCTAAAAGTATCAAACTAATTTCCTAGAGAACAATCCTTGGTCTCTTGACCATATTACTATATTATATTTGACACATGCGCTTGCATGTTATCAAATGTTTGGCATCGTTGTTGGAAAATTGACTTTTGATTTTCTTTTAATATTTATGATATTTGAGTAATCTTAATTTAGGGTGTACATTAGTTTTTTTTTTTTTTTTTTTTTTGATTTTTAGTTTTTAAGTCTTTCCTTAGTTGATTTAATTGTGGTGTTTACATGCTATGACTTTTAATATTAATATTTATATGTGGCCTTATGGGGAGTTTCAACTCAACCTAGGTCTAACACCACCACTGCCACCCTTGAACCCTAATCCTTAACTATTGAGTTATCTCTCCTATGAGTATGAAAGTTATAATCCAATCCCAATAAAAGAAAAAACTTTCTTAGAAGATTTGATGCAATAATATATCTTAGAGGGTAAGGTGGGGATGTTCATTAGAGAGGAGAACAAGAGGTTGGATAAACTAGAAACTCATGTGGATATGATAGGATCTCAAATGAATTTGCTAGGAACTTAAGTGAAAAGGATGGTAGCTCAAGTGAAAAAGACTTAGGGTTCCATCTACCGTATAAGCAACTTAGTCTGATAATTGATAGCCTTAGAGCTTTGAGTGAGGAGAGCGCTTTTGATGTCATCGAGGTATGAAGATCTAGATTTTTATACTTTAATTGTGAGGATGTGGTGGAGGAGTTAGAGTCAACCAAGAAGCAAGTTTGTGAGATGGACAGAGAAAGTGTCCTTAATTTAATAGAGGCTGACATTAAAGTAATAAAGTTTGTGGTTGAAAAACCCAATTCTTAATCTCTAGAAAGTCCTCCCAATGTTGATCTTTCTTACTTTCATGAGCCTTATCAGTTTATGTTTGCTTTTGATTTTCCATTTTTTTATTTTCTAAATAATATAAATGCAAAAAGAAAAATTATTTTAAATGTTAAAACTATTAAAAATATTTACAAATAATAGAAAAATATCACAATCTATTTGCGATAGACTACTATCTGTGTCTATCTTGACACAGATAGACACAAATCATAATCTATCGCGGTCTACCATAGATAGACAGTGAAATTTTGCTATATTTGTAAATATTTTGATTCATTTTCCTTTATTTGAAAAAAAACTCATACAAAAAAATTACAATTTTTTTATTTCAAGTGCTCATAAGAAAACGACGAGCCTACAAGACTTTGTAGGTACATAGATTCAAGTAAGAACAACCTTGAAAGATGAGAGAATTTTTACGTGTCTTGACGTACAATCTCCCATGTCGTCTAGCTTGGAGTAAACTAGACGACATGGATATGACGTATAATCTCCCATTCGTGTTGTTTTGACCATTTGTCACACCCCCTCCCGAGCCTTATTACCCAGACTGAAAAAAGATGTGAAGACAGCCAACACCACCCTTTTGTGATATCAACTGCCCGACTTTATCAGTTTAAAAGCTAGGTTATTATAACTCGTTAATGATTATAAATGATTAAACATACTGTTTTACATGCTTTAACTTAACTATCCTAATAACTTCCAATTATCATGATCCGAGACCCGCCCTGTGAGAAAATTTTAATTCAGACCTCAGGTGACTTTCCCAAACGATCCGCTTCTGCAACCTGGGGAAGGGAAAGAAATAAAACATGGAAAATGTGAGCTATAAGCCCAGTGAGTGATGCCTTTATAAGAAATCAAACTTGACTTTAGAAATTCATTTTTGGGGAAAGCATTTCCAGAAACAAACATGAATCACATAATATAAAATGTAACCTCCCCAGACTATAAGCTAGATATTCCTGGCATGATCATGTAATCTCAACCCCGGGTATTCTCTGCAAATAACCCACAATAACTGACGTGGAATTAATCTTAGCACCCTATTGTTGGGGTTGATGCCCTAAAGTCTCGTGTCCTGTAGTTTGTAAACAGTATGTACGAACACTTGTATTGTTAATATATGATATTTACTTCACATCTTGTATTTTGCTCAATTACTTATTTTATTTACTTTACCACAAACCAATAAACATAAAATCCCTGGTTATCTGTATGTGACTCAAGCATGTATATGGTAACATACAAGTGGATCATGTCTTGAGTGATAACCAAAATGGTCTGTAGTAAATGGATAAAGGAAGGAAACCTTATCCTGGTAACGCTACGGACGCGGCCCGCTTTGTGGGATGGTCACAAGTATTGTGACTTGTCACAGATGGTCTGATCCTAATCATTCGTGTTGGGGACATGCGAGCGAGGGCATCCTATACAAAGGGTTTGTATAAGACCTAACCACGAAGTGTTAGCGTCTCGTTATATAACACCCTTCATGACAGAGACTTCACTTCACTAGGATGACCATAGGTAACATGACCTCAATCCTGTGTAAGTTGAGAACTCCTGCCACTGAGGGCAGTCCTTTAATTTGTATGGGTGCGAGTGGCCAAGTCGCCGATTCAAACCTACCATTTTGAGGATTCGTCTAATTTGGGAGTTGAGAACTCAACTACATAAGATGGAATTCACTCCTTCCCCGAGGCAAGGGTAAGTAGATAGATGGCTCCCTTAAGGGTTGATCCTGAGGCTTGAACGATGTGGCGCCATACACCTTCTCTTGCCCCGAGAGGTGTTCACATATAGTTGGACTATGTTGTATTGTTCATTAGAGAAATCAGTGGTACTTAAAGAGTGAGATGTAACTATAGGTGCAAAACGGTAAATTGGCCCAACTGTACTTACGAGCATCAGTGAAGGGTCATCATACTCATGATTGGTTATATCTGATGGACACAGAAATATATCTGTAGTAAGAAGAGTTCATCTGTTGGTCTTTAGTGGAATCACTGATAGTTAACGATGGTGGATCTCGTGGCTAAAGAGTTTAGTCAACTATTCACGTACTGTTAAAGCTTCGAGCCACAGGTTCATTAGGTCCCCTGGGTAGCTTGAATAAAGTCGAGAACTAGTGTTTGAGTTAATTTGAAATGTTCAAATTGACAAGAGGAAGTTCAATTATATATGATATAATTGGACTAGTTAATTATATATGGACTAGTTAATTATATATGATATAATTGGTTAAATATATGGGATACATTATTTTGGAGAAAATTAGATATAAATATGATTTATATCAAGTAGAGGAGAAAATACTATAGTAGATATGTGATATCAAACTATGGGATATAAATATAATCTGATTATATTAATTAATTAATTAATTATATGATAATTAATCATTTTTTCCACGTTCAGACGTGGGTAGTGGACAGCGTTGGTTATGGTAACCGATGGGTTAAAAATGAAAAGATTTTTCATTTTGAATCGTGCATTCAATATTTATTCAACTGCCCAAAAGATTTCGTGAGACGATCGCCCGAGAGTCTATACGATAGTTGCTTCTCTGTCTAAACGATCGTCTACCTCACGATTTAACTAAACAATTGTATACGTTTTTCCTAAATGATCGTTTAGCATTTCATACATGATCG
This sequence comes from Benincasa hispida, assembly GCF_027475165.1. Taxonomy (NCBI): domain Eukaryota; kingdom Viridiplantae; phylum Streptophyta; class Magnoliopsida; order Cucurbitales; family Cucurbitaceae; genus Benincasa; species Benincasa hispida. The sequence continues at coordinate 8,504,816 of NC_143482.1, read as the reverse complement.
TGTAGCTCCTCTATGTGATAAGCACTTCTGCTATACGATAGCACTGTTTTCTCTCCCACTTGCTTATTGCCTACACGACTCGTTTGTCCTCCGTCCTCTACCAAATTCACTAAAACCCACCATTTGGGTTTTCACTCCGAGAATACCCAGGGCTAATTAGTGGTGGTGTCGTCCCCGTTGTGGTATTCGCGTTCGCATTGATCGTGCTGTTGCAGTCGATGTTCCCGCCAAGTGTTGGTAGATCTGTTGGAGGGATCCACTGCGTTGGGGTTCTGAAGTTCGAAGATAGTCTTCAACCGGTATGGAACCCTTTCCCTTTTAATTATCTTGTTCTGAGCATGCTGATAATTAGATTTATTTATATAACTATATGTGTTGAATGTATATAATTTATATTTCGGCCACGGTGAGATCGGAGCGATCTGAACACGCTCATGGAACTCTCGGTATGAGATCCTTCAATTGCTAAACATGATGGTCCACTACGGGGGATGAGCCTACATCTTGGCAAGTCTTTCTGAAGTCTTGGCCAAGAAACATGAGCCTATGGTCTCAGCTGTGAGATCATGGAGTCCCTACGGGGGATGTTTGGATAACCGTCTGAACAGCTTATGTATGAGGCTCTTAAATACATATTCAACTCCAAAATGCAAGAAGGCACCTCTGTTCATGAACATGTGCTAAACATGATGGTCCACTTTAATATGGCGGAGTTGAATGGATCTACCATCGATGAGGGCAGCCAGGTTAGCATAATCTTGCATTCTTTGCCGAAGAGCTTCCTGCACTTTGTTAGCAATGTGATTCTTAACAAAGTGAAGTATAACGTTACAACTCTCCTCAACGAGTTGCAGACATACCAATCTTTACTGAAAAGTAAGGAGAGGCAGAAGGGTGAGGCAAATGTTACTTCATCCTCCAGGACGTTCCATAGAGGTTTGACCTCAGGAACAAAGTCTGTACCTTCTGCTTCTAACTCTGCAAAGGGGAAGAAGAAGAAAGGTGGTAAGGGAAAAGGGAAGGCACCTGCTAACCCACCGTCTGTCGCCCCAAGGAGGCGTCCACAGGTTGCTAAAGGAAAATGTTTCCATTGCAACCAAGATGGAAACTGGAAGAGGAACTGTCCTCGGCATCTAAAAGAGAAGAAAGCATCCAAGGCTAAGGCTAAGGCTAAGGATGATAAAGGTAAATGTGATTTACTTGTGCTTGAAATTTATTTAGTGGAGAATGATGATTCAGCCTGGATAATTGATTCAGGGGCCACTAACCATGTTTGTTCTTCTTTTGAGGGGATTAGATCTTGGCGACAGCTGGAGGCTAGTGAGATGACGATGCAAGTAGGCACCATGCACGTTGTCTCAGCTGTGGTAGTGGGAGGACTCCAGTTAGCTTTACAGAATAGGTTTCTTATTTTAAATGATGTATATATTGTTCCTGAACTAAAAAGGAACCTTATTTCTGTAAAGTGCTTATTGCAATGTAAATATACTGTCTCTTTTGAAGTGAATAAAGCGTTTATTCATAAAGATAGTATTTTTATTTGCACAACAAATTTGGAATCGAATTTATATGTGCTAAGGCCGTTAGCCATATTTCCCTCCATAATACTCAAATGTTCAGAACTGCCGTAACTCAATCAAAACGTCGACGTATTTCTCCAAAAGAAAATGCTCAACTGTGGCATCTACGTTTAGGGCACATCAATCTCAATAGGATTGAGAGATTGGTGAGGAATGGACTTTTAAGTGAGTTAGAAGAAAATTCTTTGCCAGTATGTAAATCTTGCCTTGAGGGTAAGATGACTAAACGACCTTTTACTGGAAAAGGTTTTAGAGCCAAGGAGCCTCTTGAGTTAGTACATTCTGACCTTTTGTGGTCCTATGAATGTGCGAGCCCGAGGTGGCTATGAGTATTTTATCAGTTTTACTGATGATTACTCTAGGTACGGGTATGTTTAACTTATGCAACGGAAGTCTGAATCCTTTGAAAATTTCAAAGAGTTCAAGGCTGGAGTTGAAAATGCATTGGATAGACGGATTAAAACACTTTGATCGAATCGAGGTGGAGAGTTTTTGAACTCGGCATTCCAGGACTATTTGATAGAATATGGAATCGTTTCCCAACTCTCAGCGCTGGGTACACCTCAGCAGAATGGTGTAGCGGAGAGGAGAAATAGGACCTTGTTAGACATGGTTCACTCGATGATGAGTTACGCTTCCTTATCGGACTCGTTTTGGGGTTTCACAGTGGAAACTGCGGTGTACATACTCAACTGTGTTCCTTCCAAGATTGTTGCAAGAACACCTCTGGAGTTGTGGAACGGGCGTAAAGCTAGTTTACATCGCATTTGAGGTTGCCTTGCATATCTGCTTGAGGATAATCCCAAGAAGTTAGAACCACGGTCGAGGTTATGCCTCTTTATAGGCTACTTCAAAGGTACACGAGGGGGTTATTTTTATGATCCGAGAAAATAAGGTGTTTGTTTCAACAAACGCTACTTTCCTGGAAAAGGATCATATAAGGGAGCACAGTCCACGAAGAAAAGTCGTGTTACGTGAGCTTTCCAATGAAACTACTTAAACTTCAACAAGAGTTGTTGAAGAGCCTGCTGCATCAACAAGAGTTGTTGATGGGAGTTCATCCAGTAGGTTGGTTCCACCTCAAGAGTTGAGGGAACCTCGATGTAGTGGGAGGGTTGCGAACCCACCCGTTCGCTATCTGGGTTTTACGAAAATCCTTGCTATGGTAGTAGATGGTGACGTTGAGGATCTGTTGTCTTATAAGAAGGCAATGGAGGATGTTGACCGGGATTCTCAGTATGGGATCTTGTAGATCAGCCTGATGGGGTTCACCCTATAGGTTGTAAATGAATCTACAAGCGCAAACGGGGTACTAATGGGAAGGTACAGACCTTCAAGGCTCGACTTGTGGCAAAAAGTTATACCTAGGTAGAGGGAGTCGACCATGAGGAGACATTCTCGCCTGTTGCCATGTTTAAGTCGATCCGCATCCTCCTGTCCATTGCAGCTTATTATAATTATGAGATCTGGTAAATGGACGTCAAGACAGCCTTTTTGAATGGCAATCTTGAGGAGACCATTTATATGGTACAGCCCGAGGGATTCATAGCCCAAGGTCAAAAGAAAAAGGTTTGCAAACTGAATCAGTCAATTTATGGACTGAAATAGGTGTCTCAATCTTGGAACATACGATTTGATACTGCGATCAAGTCGTATGACATTTACCAAAATGTTGATGAACCTTGTGTCTATAAAAAGATCATCAACACTTCAGTAGTCTTCTTAGTGTTGTATGTAGACGATATCCTGCTCATTGGGAATGATGTAGGTCTACTGACTGTAGTTAAGAACTGGCTAGCGACCCAATTCCAAATGAAAGATTTGAGAGAGGCTCAGTTTGTTCTAGGTATACAGATCTTTCGAGATCGTAAGAACAAAGTGCTAGCACTGTCTCAGGCATCGTACATTAACAAGATGTTACTCAAGTACTCGATGTAGGACTCAAAGAATGGCCTACTGCCATTCCGGCATGGAGTCACTTTGTCTAAATAAATGTGTCCTAAGACGCCTCAAGAGGTTGAGGAGATGAGACAGGTCTCATATGCGTCTGCTGTTGGCAGTTTGATGTACGCGATGCTCTGTACTTGTCCAGATGTTTGCTACGTTGTGGGCATAGTCAGTAGGTATTAGTCTAACCCAGGCCAGGGTCACTGGACCGCAGTGAAGAACATCCTCAAGTATCTTCGGAGAACGAGGGACTACATGCTCGTGTATGGTTTGAGAAATTTGATCCTTATAGGATACACGGATTCTGACTTTCAGACAGATAAGGACTCTCGCAACTTCACATCAGGGTTAGTCTTTATGCTGCTTTATTTAGATATTGCGGCCAAAAGAGAGGAAAGTTGCGTCAATTGTATGGAAATTAGCTAAGAAATACAATAATTATAAATTGTCGTCAATACACCCACTAACACCATTGTGATGGTAGAAAAGAATATTTCGAGTCTGTTTTGTAGGAAATCCAGTCGCCGTATGTGCTCATGGCTCAAGAGAGAAAGATTAACGCATCTACATTGCATTGTGCCCATAATTCAGGAATGAATAAATGATCAACACAATGACGGCGCATGCGACAATCCATCCAGAGCTGAACTTCAACCGCATGCGATAATAAAAACAACACCGCATGCGGGCACACGATCGAAAGATGCAAATGAGCAACGCAATCACGGAGGATTCTGACACGTGTACAACTAACCGTTGTGCATTTTCGATTGACTGATTGCATAACAGAAGGAATATTTATTCTACCATTCTTGGAGATTCCATAATGATAAAGTAGAGACCACAAGTCAGAAAGTCAAAGCGTTCATCTATAAATACCCTCAAAGAATTCACTGAAAGATATACTTGATACAGGGGATAATTGATACGAGGCTATTGAGAGAGAGACTGATCTGAGTGATAATAAAAAAAGATCCGGGAAGAAAAGAGACAAGGCTGAGAGGTGAGTCTCAGGGCGAATCATTCCAAATCCACGCCGTGAAGCTCTGTACCTAGATTAACTCTACCGGTTGAGCAAGCCTGAGAAGGAAGTTCATCCTTCCATTCACTCCATCTACGCCGGCAAGCAATCTCTCCATCCAGATCGGTGTCAAGACATTGGCACTTTTTTGTATCTGTTTCTAACTCTTATTCATCAATTGTATTTCATCTTCTTAGTCTAAATGATTCACAACCATGTATCAGATGCTTGATTTTATAATTAAATGTCATGATCACTTTCATTTCCACATCTCTGTCTATTTCCGTTCCTCCATTAATCGCTTTCTCCACGATGTTTTCTTAATCCCATGGTGATTAATATGAATTGAAAAAGTAACTTAATTTGTGCTAAAGAAATAAAGATGTTTAGCTAAAGCATGCTGGATGGCATCTTCACCTGTGAGAGCAGAAGTGAAGATGCCATTCTTATCTATCGAGAGAAGGTTAGAAGAATGTGTTAACTAAAGCAAGAAGTACTTTCAGAGATGGAAGCAACCTTGCGTTCATTACGTTCGTCCCTGTTTCACCACAGAAATGTGGGAAACGCGATCAATCACCGAGAGGTGTACGCCAAGGGAAAAAGGAACCGTACTTATATCTTTAACGCAATTAAGAAACTTGCGTTGTATATATTAATTATCCTTTCTCTTTCTGTTTCGCACGTAAGCCTTGCCACCGCATAACACGATCTTTGTATATTCTTCACAGTTAGTCTCAACCTCGGTATCTTGTATCATGTAACCTGTATCTTGTATCATCATAGCTTAGGTTTATTTTATCGCACTTTACTCTCATCGAAATTTACTTTATTATCGCATTTTTATCGCTTATCTTTACTTTACTGCACAATTTACTTTATCACATATACAAACCACACTTTTATTAAATTGAAAAACCCCCGGTCGCATATATCACGAACGTACAAAAATCAACCTAAAACAATCCTTGTGTTCGACCTTGGATCATACCAAGAAACTTGCGGTGAAATTATACTTGGTTTCAACGCAAGGAAACTTGTGACAACGCACAGCATACTACAAGAACATTCATTAATAATGCATATCTAGAAGTAGTATCGCATATCATCGCATCGCAATCATCCATGCGTTGTATGACATAAGAAGATTAATTTTATTCATTCATATTCATACATGTCAACAAGTTTATGGCATCATCGCATTTTATGTCATCAAGCTTAGATTAAAATTATGTCATATGCGTTACAGTTGCCAAAGCAACTCTTTGCCATAACGATACCGAAGTGTCTTCCTTTCCCTTAGCCAACGTACAGGTCCTCCTTTGCATGCCTCCTCGGCCATCCACCTCAATTGCATGAGATCTCCGACTTCCCTCATTCGCCACATGTTCGAACGAGTTGGTACTTTCGACTTTGCACTCCAAGTTCTCCTTCATCAACGCTTACACCACTTAACTTGGTCGCATGCTTGTTTGGCCGCATGGCTTAGCCATTATCAACCCATAGCTCTCTTGTCAATGTATCACTTATGCCACACTAACCCTCAAGGCATTGCAAGTCCTTTTTTGGCCGCACGGCTTACCCTTGGCACATGCGTTCAACTAGGCCTATGACCATCATAATCTTCAAACGCATACTGCTTGCTCTAGCCTTGTCCTATGCGCCCACATACCTTCAGATGTCCTTGGCACATAGCATATCACCAACGCATACCAACCCTTGGGTCAAGCTAGGTCTCAACTCAACACCTCATAGTTTGTCTTAACATTGCCAATCCTCTTGCTAACACATACTTTATGACTAACGCCCGTATGCCCTTGTTGCTTGCCAACACCCTTAGTCTCTTGCTCAAGACCAACACAATTTGACCTTGCAAGCCTTATGTACTGCAAGCCTCATCAACGCATGGACACTTCACTATGTGCCCACCATGGTTTGGCTCATCGTCTAGCTCTTGCGCTCATCGCGTAGCTCATGGTGTAGCTCTTTCTATCACTCATCATCCACCCCTCTCGCTATCGCTCATCGACTAACGCATAGCCCAACATATAGCACTTACGCCCTATCACATAGCCCCATCGTCTATTGATCTCTCGTTGTCGCTCTATTGGATTTTATGTCCTAAAACTCATGGTATGTAAAAAATGGAACTTATTTTGAAAGTTCAATAAGGTGTTATTGAATAGATTCGACCCAGCCATTATTACGAACAACCTGTGAAGGGTTGACTTACTAATCATGATTATATCGAGTGAACATAATATATTTACAGTGAAGGGAGTTCAACTATGGGCTTTAGTGGAGTGACCTATTAGTTAATGAATGGGGGTTAGATCGGTCTAATGAATTTAGCCGATTAATCTTGGATCGTTGGAGCCCATGATCTGTAGGTCCACGAGGTCCCCCTACTAGCTCAGAAATGGATTAGCTCTAGAGTAGTGTGATAAGTTAATTTGAAACATTCAAATTAGAATCAAACAGAATTGGAGAATTAATATTTAAATATGATTTAAATATACGAAGATGGATTTGTGTAAAATTAATTTAATATTGGATATTAAATTAATTATAATTATTTAAATTGTTTAAATAATTATTTATTAATTTTAATAAAATTAATTTATGAAATTAATTTGTAAAATTAATAAATCTTGATTTTAGAAATCAAATGTGATTTTAAAATCAATTTTGGATTTTGAAAATAAAAATTACACAAAAGGAAAAATTGGATTTTTCCAACTTTATCTTCAAGTAGCTTACAAACAACCCACCATCTTCAAGCTTCATTTACTCTAAGCATGAACTGCATCCCATGTAGTAAATCTGTTTGCATGATAGTCTGCAATATATTGAAGAGATTTGAGTGTTTTTTTAGCAAGGCAACCGATAGAATTTTAGCTAAAAATTCGGGTAGAAGAAGGTGTTCTTCATTGGGTTGCTATTGTGAGCATTCTCCAAGTTCCCTTTGATTCCAACTTATTTTGAGTCCCACAACTCAATCTAGAGCACCAAGAGAATAGTAGAGAAGATCTTGTGGTGGTCTATACTAAGATTTGGAGGACTTTGCAACTGAAAATCGAGATTTCAAAGGTTCTTCAAAGGTATGTCTTGAAACCCATTAAATTCTGCTTGAGCATGTTTCATTTATGCCAAAATTAATCAATTAGAGTGCTTATCAATCCTCGTCGCTTCCGCTGCATGCTGGTACCGTCCAACATGCTCATCGCGTATCCCTCGTTGTTGCTCATCATGTAACGCTGACCCCATCGTCTAATGCATCACACCCATCGTTTAGCACGTCTGCTTATCGTGTAGTGCCATCGTCTAGCACCTACGTTTCACACCTATCGTTTAGCGTCCAAGCCCATCATTTAGCATCCAAGCCCATCATCTAATGCTTATGCTTATCGTGTAGTGCCATTGCCTATCGTGTAGTGCTATCGTCTAGCACATTGTTTAGCGCCGCATGTAGCTACATGATCGTCCGCGCACACAACACTCCAACGCACAGTATCCATGGTTGCATGCATTCTTGCTTACATCTGTCCCATCCCTTGATGGTCTTCCTTGTTGTGTACTCACGTAAACTCTTGCCATCCCCGCGCATGTGTCCTCACAAGCTTAACGCATGGCTGTGTAACGACCCGACCCCCTAGGACTTAAGTTAGGCCATTACTAAAATACATGCATGCATAGAACTTAAAACAACACTCTTTTATGATGAAATAAATGCTAAATAGATAAGGGGAGTTCAAAAGTCCTTTATTAAATACACATATTAAAAACAATAATAGGGTATCCATAAATAATAAAGGTTAATAAATAAGTATGAAAAACAATTCTTAATAATAAGTTTCAAACATCAAAAATAAAAATTTAGCAAAAACATAAAGGAAATCTAAGTCTTATGAGCGGAAGCATAAAAACTGGTCCTAGTGGCTCAATCACATATTCCGCTTCTCATTCACCGGCACGTCCCTACTCTTACCTGAAACAACAACATGAGAAAGAATGAGTATAAAATACTCAGTAAGTAACCCCACCACTGGGGTCAGGCTAGGCATCTATGTTCTCTAGATACCTACCTCTAGTGAAACATATAAACTGCTCTAGTTCTCATGGGACACATATACACATGAAACAAAAAAAAGGAGACTGAGTTCTATCCTACTGTAGTTAAGTATGTCCACTATCTCTGGTAAATCCCGAAGGAAATACAAACTGGTGAATCCCGAAGTAGACACAAGCTGGTGAATCCTGAAGGAAACATAAACTGGTGACTCCCGAAGGAAACATAAACATGTGAATCCCAAAGGAAACACAAACTGGTGAATCTCGAAGGAAACATAAACTGGTGAATCCCGAAGGAAATACAAAATCTAATGGGCATCTAACTAATCAATAAGGACATTTACACAGTCTCAACATCATAGTCATCATTGTACAAATCTATGACATATATATAAACCTCAACATCATGGCTCTACAACATACACATATACCTCATCATCATGGTTCTACAACATACATGTATACCTCAACATCATCAGATCAAATACAACCATGGAAGCACATACCATCCTATACTAGCATTCAAGTGTCTATGTGCATAAATAAATAATTCGAATCTCATAACAGAACATACTTTAATCATGTTATACTATCAATCTTTCATGTTGTCATTCTGCCATAACCTTCAATTAACATGCTAGCATACATCTAATGTCTGATCCGTGGGCAGTTCCAATAGTAAGATTACTTACCTCAAAGTTAACTTCAAAATTAACCCAAGCAGTTGATCTCCAACAAAGTAACTCTCGAATTAATTCCCCTAGCACAAAACACAAACACTATAATTCAATCTTTGGAGCCAAAACCAAAACATACCACATTTAATCCAACGAACCCCAATTTAACTTACCAAAGTTGTGGCTTGGTCCAAGATCAAATCCACAACCAAAAGTTTGATTGACCAACCCGAAACAACTTTTTGCAACGCTGCACGATCCGCTTTCGACCTTGAAACTCTTCCAACACTCAAATCTATGGCCCAAACATGATGGTCATTCACAATTTTAGCCAGAACCAATCGGGTATTCTAAAAACTTTTATCTTACCTAAAGACTCTGAGATTTTAGCACAAGCAATGGTGGCAGCGACACAAGAAATCCGACGGTTAAGCCGCGGATCCGACGTGACAACGCGGATCTGACGGTGAGGTGAAGCGAACCTAGGCTGGACGGTTCGGGTTGGATGACGGGACGGACGGCTCGGCGGTCAGCAGCGAACAACGAGCGGCCGAACGGCTAGTTGAAGATCTGGGCGACGCGGACGCGGGTGGACGAATTGCGAGCGGCGAAACTCCTTCCGATTTGGCACGGCGCGGCTACTGGTACTGAGGCGTTCGGTGGCGTGGACGAACGGCGTCGTGGCTGACGGCTGGAAGTAGGCTCGGCTAAGGAAGAAGAAAATGAAGGGGGGTTGCTCACAGACGTGAGGAAGAAAAAAGGGGGGTAGGGTTTGACTTTTTATAAAAAAAACAATAATAATAATAATAAAACAAAAAAGGAAATAAGTATAATTACATTTAATTTCTTTTCGTTTTATATTATTAAATTCTTTTTCGTTTCAAAAGAAAATTAATTTCTGCCATTAATTTTCAATTTGAATAATTTCACGCCAACAATTAAATTTCAAGTTTAGAATTCCAAAAATGCCCTCCAACTAATAACAATTACTGAAATTCCAAATAATAAAATTACTAAAATTACATTATTACTAAAAAAAAATGTGCGGGGTGTTACAGGTTGTCCTTGGTTTCAACACCTAACCCTTCATAATCTCTACAAACTTGACCAACTACATCAAGCATACAACATAGCCCTATGTCTGCCTAGCCACTTCTCATGGGTCCCTCATGGCTTTGGTTAGTCTCAATGGTTGGCCGCATGTTCCAACACTCAATCAAATTTTTATTACTTACCATTTTACTTAACCCAAGCTTCAAGTTCAATCCTTAAGATTTACTTTTAAAATACTTAAGGTGTTCACTTCTTCTTTAATTTCCTTTTAAGTTACTTAACTATTCAAGCTTTAACTCAAAATACATAGATTAGGTTCGGGGTTTCACACCATTGCTATCACTTGAGGGTGGCCAATTAAGCAGATGGATGTGAGTAATGCATTTTTTCATGGTACTCTTCAAGATCATGTTTATGTCAGCCAAACTTAAGGCTACATTGATCCTCATTGACCCAACTATGTGTGCAAATCACTCAAAGATTTATATGGACTTAAACAAGCTCCATGCATATGGTATGACCAACTTCGCTCCACCTTTATATCTGTTTGGACTTATGCCCTAAAGCCTCATAATTAATTAGTTATTTGACATAATAGTTGATTATTAAATATGCAATAATGAGTTATCAATTATAGCAAAATCCAAGATTATTTAATGAGACTTGAATGGTACGTAGTTGACATACAGCTGGATAATGTTCAAGTAATAACCTAAAGAGTTTATAGTATATGGATAAGGTTGGGTGCCTTGTTCTGGTAATACTATGGCTATGATCCACTTTGTAAGTGTTACAAACGATGTGATCCAAATCATTCGTGTGGAGACATGTGAGTAGGATATCCTATACAATGAGTTTGTATAAGATTGGACTGTGAAATCATTAATCTTTCTTTGTAACGTCGTTGATTGAAGAGATTAATATTTCATAGGATAACCATATGTAAATTGCTCTCAATCTTGAGTGAGTTATGAACTTTAAACTGTGAGAGCTTGTCCTTTGATTTGTATGAGTGAGAGTGGCCCGAGTCATTGACTCAATAAGCATACCATTTTTGGGACGAGACCAAATGGGGAGCTGGGAACATAACTACACAAGATGAAACTCACTCTTCTCATCTTAGGGGTGTTGGGGATGATACCCTAAACTCTCGTGTCCTGTAGTTTGTAAACACAGTTTTGAACATAACTATATAATATATGATATTTTATTCACACTTTTGTCTATGAACATTGGATGTTTTATTTGTTTTACCATAAACCAATAAACTAAGATCCCTGGTTGTCGTTTGTAACTTAAGCATGTATGTGGAGATATACAAGTGGATCATGTCTTAAGTGATAACCAAAATGGTCTGTAGTATATGAATAAAGGAGGAAAATCTTATCCTGCAATGCTGTGGATGTGGCCTACTTTATAGAATAGTTACAAGTGTTGTGACTTGCTACAGATGGTCTGATCCTGATCATTCATGTGGGGGCATGCGAGCGGGGGCGTCCTATACAAAGAATTTGTATAAGATCAGACCACAAAGTGTTATAATCTCGTTATATAACGCCGTTAATGATAGAGACTTCATTTCACTAGAATGATCATAGGTAGCATGACCTCAATCCTGAGTGAGTTGGGAACTATTGCTTTTGAGGACGGTCCTTTGATTTGAATGGGTACGAGTGGCTATTTATTTTTGGACAATTATGAGATAATTGTGCCAGCATTTTCTCCATAACCGTGTGATAGTGGGAGGTTTCATTCAGTTTTCATAATTGAAGAATAAAATGAAAATCATTTTCATTTGCAAAGATATCGGTCATTCGCTCAAGTTTAATGTAAACTACTTATCGCATAGCAAACCGAGAGTCTACACGATAGCTCATGTTTCTACACAATCGTATACATGCACGCTTCTTTCTAAATGATCGCATAGGATTTGCTAAACGATCGTCTAGCTTTTTCCTAAACGATATCACGCCGGAGCGTTTACTAAACGATCACCTATACGATCGTAGCCTATTTACTAAACAATCGTGTACCTTCTTCTAAATGATAAAGCATCGTCTATACGATAGACATCAACCTTTTCCCACTTGCTTGGTCGTGGTATACGATCTTCTCTTCCTCCTTACCTCTGCCAAATCCAACAGAGCCCACACCTCCTGGATTCTCACACCGAGAATACCAAGGGTTCTAAGTGGTGGTGTCCTCCCCGTTGCTGTGTTTTTGTGGAGCCCATTTGGGGGTAGACGACCAGGTTTTGGTGGACGATTTTCTTGGATGTTCTCAGCGAGAGGAGCAGTTCCTTCGAGAGAACGAGATTTTCTGTGAAAAAAGAGTTCTTTAACTGGTATGTGTTTCTTGTTCTCTTATTGTTTAATTGTTAAAAGCATGCCAGTAATTTGTTGTATATTGCATGTCTATTCTGTTAGAATCTAAATGCGGTAATTCTATCACAATGAGTTTAGAACGATCCGGTTCCGCTCAGAGGTACTCTTTGATAAGAGTTCCTTCAATTGGTATCAGAGCCAGGTTCTGATATTCCAAATTCATTGATGCAAAGAATGACATTTACTTTCTCGGTGGGTAAAAGCATGTCTTCTCTGTTTAAGCATTAAATAGTTTGTGGATGTGGGATTAATGGAGTTTTCTGGGATAAAGCCTTTGATTTTTTTTTTAAATTCTTTTACATTTAAAGTTAGTTGCAAGGGACCCTGTGTTTTGGGCATATTAACTGCTATCGAGTTTGTAATTTCAAAGAGTTTGAGTCTGTGAGTCGTTCGTGAAGAAGCTTCAAGGCAAGGGTTACTGTTCTTCAAGGATGAAGACGACCAAGCATTGGTCAAGTCATGTAAACAGTGGGGTAGACGATCGTTAAGTATCGGATACTCGGGAGTTGGTTGGTGCACGCGCACTAGATGATCATGTTGCTCAGCAAGCTTCATCGCTTAGTTACTGACTACATGATCGCAGAGTAAATCATCTACTTAATTGCTTATTAAGCGATTGTCTAGACGATTGGGCTTCGCAGCTACGTTGTCGTCTAAACAATCGTTTAGAACTCGCATATTTTTGTCTTGTGCACTAAACGATCGGGTTCCACATGCTTCATCGTATAGTTATTGGTACTCGATCGTATACCCAGCTACATTTACTAAACGATGGGAGCTTCGCCCGGTGTTTAAGACCCGGTTCGCCTGTGAACCGATTTGCTCGGTGGAAAATGTAATAGATAGAGTTTTTACTTCTAATTTTGAGGTGGTTTATCCTGGTCCATTAATCTTTGTGAATGTACATAGGATGTATGTTTATTTATATGTCATATGATATGCCATATAGAAGAAATCCCACCTTAGGTTATGCATTTGTCATGCATCATCTCTTTATTATAAGTATTATGATTTAGAGAAGCATGATTTAAATTACATAAGAGGATGCTCATACATCATATAATATAAGAGTTATATTTATGCATGCATAAAGCATAGACATGCATCATCTCTATATTATAAGTGTTATAGTATAAGGGTGTATGGAGCATGTTTGCTTGGTTCGTTACTTGTATATAAAAGTTATGTATAGTAATGAACGAACATTGCATGAAACATGATACATAGGTTAAATTTACAAGTGTTATGAATACCTAGTTATGTGGCAATGTGGTCCTAGTTGTTTCTTTTATAAAGGTCATAAGGAAATTTAAGGAAGACATGCATACCAAGTTAGGTTTGAATCATGGTTTTAAAAGTGTTTTAAAACTTGGATGAGATTGACCTAAGATCACGGTTCTAATATGATTAGCAACCTTAAGCTTTAACCTTTTAATCAGTTTAATAGGATTAAATTGACTAATAAAAGTTTAAAGTATAGAAAATCTATCTATAAAGGACCTTTTGTCTAAGGCGGGTTCTGTCTAGGCTGGGGTATTTAAGGTGATGGAAACGAAACACCCCTACCTGGGAACCTGCATGGAAAAGTGAATTAGATAGATTTGATGCATGCATGCAAGGTTAAGAACAGTCCATTAAAGAGTTTAATATGACTACTTGAACTTGTTTAATTTCAAAGACAAAAGTTGTTTTTGAGCGGATTAAAATTGACTTAGATTAAAATCAGTAGCCGGATGGTCTAAGTTAATGAACCCCTAGGTAGAACATTCAGTGGGAGGTACTTGGGGCATCTGATGCTTCATTTAAATCTCTCATGTTTCTTCCTTTATTGTTCACACCGTGAGATCTATCCTCGACCTCGTGGCACTCTGGGAGTGTCTCCCTAAAGGATGGTGTTTGGATATGTCAAGATCAAGGTGGATGGAGAGAATGTTAATAGTAAGTGGGAGCGAGACGTGCAACAACATATCTCACAATCTCTCTCGTTAGGTTGGATAAGGTTTTTGTGCAACACCTCGAGGCACTCTGGGAGTGTCCCCCTATAAGATGGAAATTTTGCATGTTTCTTTATTTGATCTCCTATATAGGATAAGGTTACTTAGTCTCTTATCCTAATCTGCTTTTTCCCTACGGTGGGTGCATTAGGGCGGGATTTTGGGGCTGAAAACAAAGGGTTACACTTACGTGGAATTATTAAGGGTTAACAGTTCTAGACCGAACAAATAGTGACTGTTAGGTGCAGTTCCAAGAGTTGGTTCTGCCTAATGGTTAAGAATGTCTCATCCTAGTGAAGGGACATCTGATCACCCACCGGTGACGTTTCAACTGCCTTATTGAAGCATCATTGCGAAATAGAAGTCTTTATCACTTAGGGTACTTGAAAACTATTTTGCTAAAACTAAAATTGGTGTTAAAATTCGGTTTAGCAAAAGACTTATAAAAGTTCGTTCGTTTTTCAGCAATGGTTTTAAAATGACTAGCCACAATTGCTCTTTTAAGCACCGATAAGTTAACTGGTGAGAACTACACTAGTTCGAAACATATTATCACGACAATACTAATCATCAAGGATCTTATGTTTGTCCTTACGGAGGAGCGTCCTCCTATTCCACCTCCTAATGCCACTCGAAATGTTCGGGAGACGTACGAGTATTGGACATGGGCGAACGAGAAGGCCCGAGCCTATATCTTAGCCAGTCTTAACGACGTGTTGGCCAAGAAGCATGAGCCCATGGTCTTAGTGCGTGAGATCATGGAGTCCCTACGGAGGATGTTCGGACAACCGTCTGGACAGCTCAAGCATGAGGCTCTTAAACACATCTTCAACTCCAAAATGGAGGAAGGCACCTCTATTCGAGAACACGTGCTTAACATGATGGTCCACTTCAATGTGGCGGAGATGAATGGGTCTAGGATAGATAAGGGCAGTTAGGTTAGCATTATCCCGCATTCGTTGTCGAAAATCTTCCTGCACTTTGTTAGCAACACGATTCTTAACAAAGTGAAATATAACCTTACAACTCTCCTCAACGAGTTGCAGACCTACCAATCTTTACTGAAAAGTAAGGAGAGGAAGAAGGGTGAAGAAAATGTTGCTTCATCATCTAAGACATTCCATAGAGGTTCACCCTCAGAAACGAAGTCTGCACCTTCTACTTCTAACTCTGGAAAGGGGAAGAAGAAGAAGGGTAGTAAGCGAAAAGGGAAGGCGCCTGCTAACCTACCACCTGTCACCCCAAGGAGGTGTCCACTAGTTACTAAGGGAAAGTGTTTCCATTGCAACCAAGATGGACACTGGAAAATGAACTGTCCTCGGTATCTGAAAGAGAAGACAGCAACCAAGGCTAAAGCCAAGGCCGATAAAGGTAAATATGATTTATTAGTTCTTGAAACTTGTTTAGTGGAGAATGATGATTCAGTCTGGATAATTGATTCGGGCGCCACTAACCATGTTTATTCTTCTTTTTCAGGGGATTAGATCTTGGCGACAGTTGGAGGCTAGTGAGATGACGATGCGAGTAGGCATCGAGTACGTTGTCTTAGTTGTGGCAGTGGGACGGCTCCAGTTAGCTTAAGAATAGGTTTCTAGTTTTGAATGATGTATATATTGTTCCCGAACTAAAAAGGAACCTTATTTATGTAAAGTGTTTATTGCAATGTAAATATACTATCTCTTTTAATGCGGATAAAGCGTTTATTCATAAAAATGGTGTTTTTATTTGTACAGTAAATTTGGAATCGAATTTATATGTGCTAAGGACGTTAGCCATTAATTTCCTCCATAATACTGAATTTTTTAGAAATGTTGTAACTCAATCAAAACGTCGACGTATTTCTCCAAAAGAAAATGCCCAACTTTGACATCTTTGTTTAAGGCACATCAATCTCAATAGGATTGAGAGATTGGTGAAGAATGGACTTCTAAGTGAGTTAGAAGAAAATTCTTTACCAGTGTGCGAATCTTCTCTTGAGGGTAAGATGACTAAACGACCTTTTACTGGAAAAGGTTATAGAGCCAATGAGCCTCTTGAGTTAGTACATTTTGACCTTTGTGGTTCTATGAATGTGCGAGCCCGAGGTGGCTATGAGTATTTTATCAGTTTTACTGATGATTACTCTAGGTATGGGTATGTTTAACTTATGCAACGGAAGTCTGAATCATTTGAAAAGTTCAAAGAGTTCAAGGCTGAAGTTGAAAACGCATTGGATAAACGGATTAAAACACTTCAATCAGATCGAGGTGGGAAGTTTTTAGACTCGGCATTCCAGGACTATTTGATAGAACATGGAATCATTTCCCAACTCTCAGCATCGGGTACACCTCAGTAGAATGGTGTAGCAGAGAGGAGAAATAGGACCTTGTTGGACATGGTTTGCTCGATGATGAGTTACGCTTCCTTACGAAACTCGTTTTGGGGTTTCGTAGTGGAGATTGTAGTATACATACTCAACTGTGTTCCCTTTAAGAGTATTGCAAGAATACCTATGGAGTTGTGGAACGAGCGTAAAGCTAGTTTACGTCACTTCCGCATTTGGGGTTGCCCTGCACATGTGCTTGAGGCTAATCGCAAGAAGTTGTAACCACGGTCGAGGTTATGTCTATTTTTAGGCTACCCCAAAGGTACACGAAGGGGTTATTTTTATGATCCGATAGAAAATAGGGTGTTTGTCTCAACAAACGTTACTTTCTTAGAAGAGGATCATATAAGGGAGCACAGTTCACGAAGCAAATTCGTGTTGCGTAAGCTTTCCAATTAAACTACTGAAACTTCAACAAGAGTTATTGAAGAGCCTGCTACATCAGCAAGAGTTGTTGATGGGAGTTCATCTAGTAGGTTGGTTCTACCTCAAAAGTTGAGGGAATCTCGACATAGTGGGAGGGTTGCGAACCCACCCGTTCGCTATCTGGGTTTCACAGAAATCCTTGCCATGGTAGCAAATGGCGACGTTGAGGATCTGTTGTCTTATCGAAAGGCAATGGAGGATATTGACGGGGATGAATGGGTCAAGGCCATAGATCTCGAGATGGAGTCAATGTAGTTCAACTCAGTATAGGATCTTGTAGATCAGCCTGATGGGGCACGACCTATAGGTTGTAAATGGATCTACAAGCGCAAACGGTGTACTGATAAGAAGGTACAGACCTTCAAGGCTCGACTTGTGGCAAAGGGTTATATCCAGGTAGAAGAAGTCGAGTATGAGGAGACTTTCTCACATGTTGCCATGTTAAAGTCAATCCCATTCTTCTATCCATTGCAGCTTATTATAACTATGAGATCTGGCAAATGGACATCAAGACGGCCTTTCTAAATGGCAATCTTGAGGAGACCATTTATATGGTGCAATTCGAGGGATTCATAGCCCAAGGTCAAAAGAAAAAGGTTTGCAAACTGAATCGGTCAATTTATGGACTGAAACAGGTGTCTCAATCTTGGAACATAAGATTTGATACTGCGATCAAGTCGTATGACATTTACCAAAATGTTGATGAACCTTGTGTCTACAAGAAGATCATCAACGCTTCAGTAGTCTTCTTAGTGTTGTACGTAGGCGATATCCTACTTATTGGAAATGATGTAGGTCTACTAACTGCAGTTAAGAACTGGCTAGCGACCCAATCCCAAATGAAAGATTTGAGAGAGGCTCAGTTTGTTCTAGGTATACAGATCTTTCGGGATCGTAAGAACAAAGTGCTAGCACTATCTCAGGCATCGTACATTTACAAGATGTTGCTTAAGTATTCGATGCAAGTCTCCAAGAGGGCCTACTGCCGTTCAGGCATGGAATCACTTTGTCTAAGGATATGTGTCCTAAGACGCCTCAAGATGTTGAGGAGATGAGATGGGTCCCATATCCATCTGCCATTGGCAGTTTGATGTATGTGATGCTTTGTACTCATCTAAACATCTGCTACACTGTGGGCATAGTCAGTAGGTATAAGTCTAACCCAGGCCAGGGTCACTGGACTGCAGTGAAGAACATCCTCAAGTATCTTCGGAGAACAAGAGACTATATGCTCGTGTATGGTTCTAGGGATTTAATACTTACAGGATACACAGATTCTGACTTTCAGACTGATAAGGACTCTCGCAAGTCCACATCAGGGTCAGTCTTTACTCTTAACGGAGGAGCTGTAGTGTGGTGTAGCACTAAGCAAGGGTGCATCGCGAACTCCACTATGGAGGCGGAGTACGTAGCGGCTTGCAAAGCTTCTAAGGAGATCGTTTGGCTCAGGAAGTTCTTAACAGAACTGGAAGTTGTTCCAGATATATCTAGGCCCATTACCCTATATTGTGATAATAATGGGGCAGTGGCAAACTCCAAGGAGCTGAGCAGTCACAGTCGCGGCAAATACATAGAGCGGAAGTATCATCTGATCCGCGAGATAGTGCATCAAGAGGACGTGATCGTCATGAAGATAGCTTCGGAGCACAATGTTGCTGACTCGTTTATGAAGGCTCTCACAGCTACAGTGTTTGAGGGTCATCTACGGAGCATGGGTCTATAGGATTACCTGCGGCTGGACTAGGGCAAGTGGGACATTTTCTTGTACTGGGCTTTTATGCCTTAGTTTATTGTTTTGTACTAGTTTATTGTACACCCTACTTCGCTTTAGGACAAGTGGGAGATTGTTGGGGTTGATGCCCTAAAGTCTCGTGTCCTGTAGTTTGTAAACAGTTTGTACAAACACTTATGTTGTATAATATATGATATTTTACTTCACATCTTGTATTTTGCTCAATTGCATGTTTTATTTGCTTTACTACAAACCAATAAACATAAAATCCCTGATTATCTGTATGTGACTCAAGCATGTATGTAGCGATATACAAATGGATCATGTCTTGAGTGATAACCAAAATGGTCTGTAGTATATGGATATAGGAGGGAAACCTTATCCTGGTAACGCTACGGATGTGGCCCGCTTTGTGGAATGGTCACAAATATTATGACTTGTCACAGATGGTCTAATCCTGATCATTCGTGTTGAGGACATGTGAGCGGGGGCGTCCTATACAAAGAGTTTGTATAAGACCTGACCACGAAGTGTTATCGTCTCATTATATAACACCGTTCATGACAGAACTTCACTTCACTAGGATGATCATAGGTAACATGACCTCAATCCTGAGTGAGTTAGGAACTCCTGCCATTGAGAGCGGTTCTTTGATTTGTATAGGTGTGAGTGGCTAGGTCGCCGATTCAAACCTACCATTTTGGAGATTCGTCTGATTTGGGAGTTGGGAACTCAGCTGCACAAGATGGAATTCACTCCTTCCCCGAGGCAGGGGTAAGTAGATATATAACTCCTTTAAGGGCTGATTTCAGGGCTTGAACAATGTGATGCCACACACCTTCTCTTTGCCCGAGAGGTGTTCAAACATAGTTGGACTATGTTGTATTGTTCATTAGAGGAATCAGTTGTACTTAAGGATTGAAATGTAACTACAGGGGAAAAACAGTAATTTGGCCCAGCTGTACTTACAAGCACCTGTGAAGGGTCATCGTACTCATGATTGGTTATATCCGATGGACATAGAAATATATCTATGGTAAGAAGAGTTCAGCTGTTGGTCTTTAGTGGAATGCCTGACAGTTAACGGATGGTAGATCTCGTGGTTAAAGAGTTTAGTCAGCTATTCACGGACCGTTGGAGCTTCAGGCCACATGTCCATTAGTCCCCTGGGTAGTTTGGATAAATTCGAGAATCAGTGTTTGGGTTAAATTGAAATGTTTAAATTGACAAGAGAAAGTTCGATTATATATGATATAATTGGACTGGTTAATTATATATGATATACATGGCTAAATGTATGAAATAGAGAAAATTAGATATAAATATGATTTATATCAAGTAGAAGAGAAATTACTATAGTAGATATGTGATATCAAACTATAGGGTAAAAATATAATATGATTATATTTATTAATAATTTAATTGGTTAATTATATGATAATTAACCTAAAATCTCTCTCGGACGTGCGTTAGTGGGGAACAACGTCGGTTATTGTAACCGATGAATAAAAATGAAATTTATTTCATTTTGAATGGTTCAGAAAAATATCGGTAGGTTTGCATTGGTGTGGAAACGTAAACGATCGCTTAAGTCGAGAGCCTATATGATAGTCACTCAGCGCCTAAACGATCGCATACCTCGAGCCTAAATAATTGCTTACCTAGCTCCTAAACGATCGCACACTAAGTCCTAAACGATTGGTTAGCTTTCCTAAACAATCGTATAGTGTGTCATGTTTGCTAAACAATTGCCTACTATTTTCTAAACGATCATTTAGTAAAATCTACACGATCGTGTAGTTTCTTCTAAGTGATAAGCATTTTGCTATGCGATTGCTTCATATTCTCTCCCACTTGCTTATCGCCTACACGATCAGTTCGTCCTCCTACCTCTACCAAACTCACCGAAGACCACGCTTTGGGTTCTCACTCCGAGAATACCTAAGGCTTCTTTCTAGTGGTGTCGTCCCCGCTGCGTTCGTGTGTTTGCAGTTGTTCGTGCTACTATAGTCGACGCATCTGCTGGTCGTTGGTTGTTCGAGTAGAGGTCTTCCACTGCGTTGAGTTCCATAGTTAGAAGAGCATCTTCAACTGGTATGAGAACTCTTTCCCTTGTTATTTTGTTGTTCAAAGCATATCGTTAATTACTGTTTGTTTGCATAACTGTGCGTTTGAATGTATATGGTGTATTTCAGTCACGGTGAAATTGGAGCGATCCGAACGCGCTCATGGAACTCTTTGTTAAGAGATCCTTCACTTTAGTGGAGTGTACCCACAGCTAACAAATATTGATCTCACATCGTTGGAGCTTTTGATCTGTAAGTCCACCAGGTCCCCTTGTTAGCTCACTAAAGGATATTAATGAGGAATGATTTAAATTGTTCAAATCAATTGAGAAAATTGCATATTAATGTGATTAATATATAATTAATTATAGAAGTGATCTATAATTCAAATTATGTTAGAGAGAAATACTTGAATGAGATTCAAATATTTAATTCATGTGAATTAGATTCATGAATATTTAATTAGTTATAATGTCAGAGAGGTGGAAGCATATAAACATGCATGTGATGTTTATATTTTAATTAATTAACTATATATTAAATTATATTTAATATATGGTTATTTAATTAATGTTTCAATTAATTAAATAAGGGGTTATTTAATTAATTGGCATCAAGGGTGAAAAGGGTAATACTTGGAGAAGAGGTAAACTCTTCTCCATATAAATTCACCTTATTAGCCCATTTAGGACAAGTATTGATTTGGTGCAAAATCATACCCTAGCCTCTGATGGAACGAACACATGCGCAACGGGAAAAAATGGATCTAAAGTACTATAATTAGATTAATTGCAAAGATAAACATGCATGCAATAAAACAAGAAAAAGGAGAAAAGAATACAACGTTTGTAGTCTTTGAATCTTCTCCAAATCAGCCCCAATCTCCTCATGAACGGTTCGTAGACCACCATGAGAGTCTTTCCGACTATTCTTTGGCCTTAGAACGGGATGGTGGAATCCGGTGAGTGACTAATTTGGAGAGGAAAAATGCTAAACCTTTGAGAGAAAAAAGGGATGAGATAATCACATAATCTCATCAAAACCCACTATGACCAAGAATGATTCAAAAATATTAAACACTCTCTTTTAAAGACCATTACATGAA
Source organism: Benincasa hispida (assembly GCF_027475165.1). Classification (NCBI taxonomy): domain Eukaryota; kingdom Viridiplantae; phylum Streptophyta; class Magnoliopsida; order Cucurbitales; family Cucurbitaceae; genus Benincasa; species Benincasa hispida. Next base: position 8,482,398 of record NC_143482.1, on the reverse strand, counting down.
AACATGCAACTTTGAGTTTGATGAGAATTTGACACTAAAAAATCCACTAACTCAAAGTGGGATTTGATGAGACAAATATCTCCAAATGAAGACAACACTTAGCCATGCAAAAATTGGTATTTCCCACTCACAAATGGTGGATTCTTTCCACTAACTTGGTCAAAGTTTGATTCTCAAAGTCCAAAGTCAATAAATCTGACATTTTGACTTTCAAAAGTCAGAAGTCAATAATTTGATTTCCATTGTATTTTTTACGTAGACAACCATTTGACTTTTAATATAATTTTGACCAATTCTATTTAATTTCAAAATTAATTCTAATAATCAATTTTAAAGTTAAATTAATATTAAATAATTTAATTAATTTAATTTAATATTAAATCCAACATTTATCCCAATTTATATGAATCCCTATTCATAATCTTGATATTTAAATCTTATTTAAATATCTCTTATTTTCTCTCTCTTTATGTTTAATTCACAATTAAACGTTAGCTTAAATATATTGTATATATTTAACGCTTTACTCCAAAAACCAAATTTGAATACTTTAAATTCGTTCATCACACTATTCTAAGGTTTAGTCGGGAACTAATGAGCTTATAGATCATAGACTCCAATGATCCTCGATTAACCAGCTAAACTCTTTAACCTAATTCACTACCATGAGAATTTATGCTCATAATAAAGTGGACAATATATCATTTTGGGACATAGAGTATGCAAGATTTTCTCTTACTCCCGTAGTACTTGTAATTTTCCCCTACTCCATCAAATATACACTAGGAATATTTTTCTATGATTTTCACTCTATTCCTTTCTTGATACTTGGGGTTTGTGTTATTGCAAGCTAGATAGGTCTTTCCCCACCACAGTAATACTAATGAACAATTATCGGATTGGATTAATTCAAAATAAACAAACATTCATAAGAGGTACTACTAGGGTTTTCACAGTCCGATCGGTGGCCAAATTGAATTAATATGTAAAATTCGATTTGCACAAAATTTTAAGTAGAAACAAATTTTCAATTTGGTCAACTTGATTCAGTTTGATCGACTTTGGTGTTCATCCCTGGGCCCTATTTACTATCTTTTTTTTCCTTTATTTAATATTTTAAAGATATTCAAAGGTACGAATTTTATGCTGCTACAGTGCTTGCCTTTGGAGAAAGAGAAACTGGAAAATATCTAATACATCTTTACTCCCAAACAATATTCCGCACCATACTCAAATGTGGTCCACGCCAAGTGTCACATCCATTTCTTCCTTGGTATCTTCCACATGCCTCCCAAATCCACTCATCAAAGTTTCTAGGTGCTGCCACGTTTCGATCTGGGATGGTCATGCAGACACGTGCCCACTTATCGGGCATTAGATTAAATGGACTCTTATCTCGTGCAGCGTGCATCAGGGACAAGAAAGACGTATGAGCCCAAAAAAATAATTGAAAATTGGAATTTCTTTAACAATATACCTAACGGAAAGCCAACCGAATAGTCTTCCACTTTTTAGTAGCCTTGGGTTGGTTTCAACTATCATGATAGACAGGCTTGCGTTTGTAAATACTCATAAAATGAAATTACAAATTAATACCTCTTTATAAAGAATTAGGAAAAAATATATTTTTTTTTACCTTTAGATTTCGAGTCTAGCCTTGATTTAGTCCATAGATTTCAATATATTTTACAACTAATTCTTAAGTTGAATTTATTTATTAAAAATTAATTTAAGTCAATGGTATTTGACATAACTTTTCACTTTAAAGGTTGAAGATTCAATTTCGTATCTTTAAAAAAAAAAAAAAAAAATTGAGATTTACTTTAATTTATTTCTTAAATTTCAAAATAAAAAACAGAGTTAATTTTTAACGAAAGAAAACAACATAGTCATTAAGCGAGAAAGAGTTCCAAGGTACATTGGCGGGGAAAAGAACGGATACCAAGCAAAAAGAAAAGGATTGGGAAGTCTTGTGGGTAAAGGTAGTGGAGGGACTCGTGTCAACGCATTGATCAAAACTCCAGATATTTTAGCGACCAGATGGATTAGATATTTTCCTAATTAAATTTTCACACCCAAATTGGACACGTGTTCCTCTCTCCTCAACTGCTGACGCTTCCTCTGGATTCTCTACTCAAATTAAGCAATGCGATTCCGACGCGTGTCCACTCCTCCCATACACGTTTCTTCATATCGCAACCAACCAATACACCGACACGTGTCCGTTTCAACTCACACTAACACATAATATATGACCGCCTTTGCTGTCCCGTGTCCTCGACAAAACCTACAATTAAAAAAGAAAATGAAAAAAAAAATGGACGCAAATAGCAACCGGAGATTCAGACCTTCAGCGTCGCTGCAGGGTTCCGACTCCGACGACTCTGGCATCCTCAACGAGCGCATACTTCTTCTCGTATTTCAGACGATCAAGTGGGACTTGCGAACGCTTTGCACCACCGCTTCTCTTAATCGAAAGCTTCGAGCCATAGCTGAGAGATTGCTGTGGCGAGAACTCTGTTTCAATCGAGCTCCTCGAATGTTAGCTGCATTGACCACCGGAGCTCCTAATGTTCGAGTCGGCGGTGGATGGAACGCGCTCGCTAAGTTGATGTTCTTCTGCTGCGGTTGTCAATCCAGCCGCCATTTCAAGGTGGATCAGCCCCTGCCAGGACACTTCGTTCATGAGTCGCGCTTTTCTAAAACCTCAGGCCGAAGCTTCCTGACGAAGAAATGCCGAGGGGATTTGCTTTACGTGAGCGATCCTTGCGAGCATTCCAACGGGAGGGATGAGGATGATTTAGGGATTTACAGAGGAATATTTAGGGGATTTATGAGATCGAAAACTAGGGCATTCTTGATTAAACGTCAAGTGAGGTTGGAAGAAAGAACCAGATGCCCCTATTGTGGGGCTCGGGTGTGGAGTATGACATCGGCTCGGCTCGTGCCGAAGAGCGTGGCGAGGCGGCTCGGGACGCACGACGGAGGACTCGAATATTTCGTGTGTGTGAACGGGCATTTACATGGCTCTTGTTGGCTCGTTCCTTTATCGTCGGAGGACGATGAAGGAAACAGCGAGGAAGAGGACGAGGAAGAAGAGGTGGAGTGTTATGGAGATGTTCGTGAGATTAGGTTCGATGATCGGACAGTGACGGACGAACTGCAGGGAGAGGCGGCGTCCACGGCACAGATTAGTATGAAGTTGAAGATGGGGATGGAGTAGAATGGATCTTGCATTTGGGAATAGAAAAGTTGTTGAAATTGAAGACAAAGGACTAGATAGAACAAGTTTAGAAACTGAGGAGCGGTAACAAAGTGAGCAACAGATCACAGACAGGTTGAAAACGGAAGAATTGCGTATTTTGGAATGCTGGTCACTGCTCACCTTTACAACTTTCAACATACAATTCTGTTTCCTATACACTGATTATACTGACTTTCAACTTACAATGGTGTTTCCAATACACTGATTATCAGTATTATTCTAATCACAATCATTTTCTTTTTTAATTACACTAATTTGGACATTTCCCATTTTATTCAGTTTTCTTATTCAAAATCCTATTCCAACATTTTCAGTTTCTACACGAACTAAGGATTTACTCGTAGATATTAGAAAAATATTTTAATGCATTCGAGTTACACACATCTTTGTGCAGCACATCTTAGTTTGCAATCACAAATTGTCACATGATATTTTTTTATATAAAGAAAATTATTCTCTTTGTAATTGAAGGGAATGCACGAAGACAGATGTAAATTGATCTAAAGTCAAATGCAACTTAACCTATACCAAGTATTACTCTTTTCGAAACAGTTTGAACTCTCTGTTCATCTTCTATCTGATCCTTCAATATTTGGGTGTCAAAGAAACCTAAGAAAAAATCTTTTTTTAATAAAAACATAATTTTATTATTGATTATTGAAAGTTTGTGTAAAAAATAGACGTAGTTCAAAATACATCCAAATATTTTTCTTTTTTCCTTTTTTTTTCTATCAAAGCATTGGTGGGCCGTTACTTTAAATAAGCATTACAAATTAGGACGGATAAGAGAAGTAGCAAATTTTAAAATTTTATTTGAAAAAATGGTAAAAATGTTTCAAAATTATAAAAATAGCAAAACGAAATTATATAATATAAAATATTAATTAGTAAATGACAAAGCTATCCTAAAACAATAAAATTAAGTACAAACGAGAATGCAAAAATACATTGTTTCAAAAACAACACAAATACCACAAATACACTCCTTCCAGCTGCCTATAGAATGCATGTATGTGAGAGAAGATGATAACCAAGGTGAAAAAGAACAAAGTTGATTGTATCAGTGAAATTGTTGGCAAGTGAGTATTTGAAGAAATTGTAACTATGATTGTATTTGACATCAAACCAGTTTTAAGGAGTTTCATCATCTTACATGTGTGCGAGCGAAAAAGGTCGGCAACCTGGCGAGAGTGGTCGTCAAAACATAACCAAGACGATGGAATTTAAGAAATGGTTGTTGAACCAATTATCATCACAAACATGAGATTGTGAAGGAGAAGAGATTTTAGGAGTTACTAAAAAAAGATGAGAATTAGGGTTTTTTTTGTTATCTTATTTTAATAACAATGATGATGATAATATACTAAACAAAATATATAGATTTATATATACAAGCACATGTTTAAACATTTAAAGTTTAATTTTCATTTATATATTTCTTTTTAAGTACAACAAGACATTTTTACATGTTTCTATATGAAAATTAGAAAACACAGAAAATATGAAGGAAAAAATTCAAATTAATTTGATAACAATATGTATAAAATAAGGAAAAAAAATATTTAGATATAATTGAATTTGTAACATACATTTAAACAAATCAAAAGTTAGTTGAATAAAATCAATTTCGATAATAAAAGATAAATTCAAATATAAATTGGAGAGAAAAATTAGGAAGTTTTTGTTTATTGTGATTAATTCGATAAACAATTAGATAAAATCTAATTTGATAATAAAATATAAATCCAGATATAATTTGATAGAGAAAAATAAAAAAGGAAGATCGTTTATTTACAATTATTCATAATTTCATTTTCATTTAAGCTTCAACAATTACATTGTATTTATAACTTCATTAACCACAAAACCTATGAAAAAAGTCTAACTCGTTGTAGAGGTATATAAAAAAACAACAAGATTGCAAAAGTGAATACTAAAAGACAAATTAATGGTATAATAATTAATAAGAAGATAATGAATAAAAGGTGGTTAAAAAAAATAAAAAATGATAAAATTTAAATGAAATTTACAATTTATTAGATGATAATATGTATAAAATATTAATTAAAAGCCTAATCAGGATACAAAATTTATTTCGAATTTAACATAATAAAAAAAAAAAAAAAAGTAAAAAGTAATGTAAAATCTAAAAACATATTTTAAATTAAAATCAAAATGGTGATAAACAAATTAAAGATTGATTAATTCTAAATATTTTTTAAAAGTTGTTAAATCAAATAAAAACAGATTAATTTGAATCAATTAATGAGAGAAAATAAAGAAGATATTGGTTTGTTTTAAATCAATTCATAAGGTAGTTATCAAAATCTGATTTGAATATTAAAAATCAATTCATAAGGTAGTTATCATTTTCAAATTTGAAATTGGATTTATTGAATTATAATATGATTAATTTAATTATTAATCAAGCTCTTCATTTACATTGATTTTATTTCTCGATTATTAATCAAACTCTCCACTTACACTAAATATATTTCTTGATTATTAATAAAATTCTCCACTTGCACTGTATTTAATATTCTGAACATACGAACCAACTAAAGGCAAGTTAAGTATTATCAAAATGTTAGCTAAATTAGTAACAAAATATGAAATACGAACCTAATAACATATGCAAAACCATTTAAACTTTAAAATGGAAAAATATTTGATTAATTTAATGACAACATATATAAAATAATGAAAAACAATTCAAACATTTGAATAAATTTAAAATTTGATAATATATGAATATTTAAAAGATAAATTTGATAGAAAAATTTAGATATTTAATTCAAGTGAGATTAATTCGAAAAGTGGTTAAACAAAATCTGAATAATAATAATATATGTATTGAAATGTTAATTACTTGAAGAAAATCAAGTTATTATTAGTTTTTCAAATGAATTGATTAGAGGGAAAGTGAAGTACTAAGACATCAATAATTAGAATCCTACCATTGTTTGTGATTCTCCACTTATTATGTATTTGTAGTTTCATCAATAATAAAAGCTACGAACTAAATAAGGGTAAAACAAGGATTTGAAATTCACGGTCATGTGCATGTGAGCTATCATAAATTTTATTATCTTTCGGTTTTATCATTTTTCAAAATTAAACCCCAAAATCTGTCATACGCTACAATTTCCCTACAAATTAAGGTTATTTTAGGATTACTTACCTATGCAAGCATGTAGCATACCCGTTATTGTTTTAAATCCAAAAGTCTATAGTTCAATTTTCTCCTTCAGTGTAACGTGAGCTTTTAACTCAATGATTGACATGACCTCTTCTTTACTAGAGGTGAGAGATTTGATTCTCAGCCCATCCAACCCATCAACCATCATTATACTAAAGAGAGAAAAATCTTACAATTCTCTTTTCCACTAAGATCTACGCCCAGCCCATTTCATTCTCATTGCTACTCTACCACTTCAGATTCATAGCCAAATCTAGCAGCGCTTCTACCAACCTTATTGTACGTTGTTTCTCCTGTTGTTTCAACCTACTTGCCACAGATTCCGCATCAAAACCATCTGCATTTCCATTTTGCACTTCACTCTGATCTGCTCCAACTTCTTGTAGCAACTCATCAACCTCTCTGACGAAGTCTACTCTCAACAACGTATTATCAGCTTCAACTTCAAGAGATGGCCGTAACGGTCCTTGATGCTAATCATGAAAAGAACATAGGACAAAAGCCGAATTAGCCACATTATAGACTAAGTTTAGACATTCCTTTACTTTTTCCATCAACATCTGCATTACAAACCAATTGAGCTATCATATTTGCACAAATTATACCTTATCGATGTCGAATCCAGCTGGAACGAGAATGCTAAATGGATCCTCCCGCGGAAAGGTATCGACCATGCGTTTTCTGCAGTTCTTTAACCATCCTTCATCGTCAAAACCATCATACATATTCAGAAGTTCATTGAGGAGTCTCATGGCAGGAGTAGCCTCTCGTTTGAGAATTTCAGTCTAAAATGTGAAGGAATAACTTGAATTATTAGGAGAATCCAGATTCTGGCTTTTCTGAAGGTAAGTTGAAGGGAAAAAGTTGGTGCAAACGTTATGACTAGAAAGAGCTACATTGAACTTCAGTACTAAACAGTATGTGCCATGGTCTAATGTTAAAATCATTTGAGTTTGACCGGTTCTTCTGGTTATTATGCTTTTAAAATTTTAAAATCTAGTCAAGTTGAAGCTATGGCATACATTTCCATTTAATGAATTATGAATCTTTAAAAGTAACGATTCTCTCATTTCATTAAGGTTTCTTTTATGGTACAGCAACCAACAAAATAGAGTAAAAACGCATTTTGGAATTAACGAAATATGGAGAAACTAACTTTTTATGAGAATAAACCAACTAAATTGTTCATTTGTTGTAAAGCAACTGAAAATAAACGAAATATGGAGAAACTAACTAAATTTTTTATGAGATTATTAACTAGACTGTTGGTTTAAAAAGAGAACTACTTGAATTTCAGTATATATATGTGTGTGTGTGTGGATTTTTAATTTATTTTATTTCATTTTATTCTATTTTATTTTTGTAAAACGGTCTTCCGGAGCATGCTTAAATCCAACATATACTGTCAGTTAAATAGCAGCTCTTGATGCTGGCCCCTTGAAGCAGAATTGAACTTACACAAGGAATGGAAGTGGACCAAAAGCAGGGAAATTTCTAAGTGACTTACAATGCTTCTGGTGCTTCAACACCAATGACTGTTGTAAGGTACTGGGTAGGCTAAAAATAGCGAAGAAAGGACATTTAATGCCTGCTCCTGGTCTTCTACCCCTACATACTTCGAAAACAATCATAGAGATGAGAGGACATTTTATGCCTACTGCACATCTATCTCTACATACTTCGAGTTCTTGCTAAAATACTCTTTTTCTTCCTGGAATAACGAATGGAAAGAGTTTGTTTGGCAGAGATTGAGTGTTAAATCACCAGTGAACTCAAAAGCTTAAGCTTATGAATTATGATAAATTTAATTATAACCAATTCTACTCTTCTATGATTTTGGACTTGAAATTTTGGGTTAAATCATCACTGAACCCAAAAGCTTAAGCTTATGGTTGCAGTATATTTAATTATATAAATATTTTCACTCTCTCCCTCATTTATGGGCTTCAAAATGTGTGTTCAATCACCACTAGACTCAAAAGTTTAAGCTTATAGATTACGGTAAACTTAATTACATCAAAACTTAAACAGAAAGACTGGGCAGCAACTGAACACAACAAAACCTATTGGTGGCTTCAGGCACAGAACGTGATGGATGCAAGAGGTCTTGGTTACTATTGCACGACTCTATGCCTAAACCCATGAGGATAAGACAAAAGATTGGTCTTACCATGGGGAAGATGGCGATCCCTGAAAAGGCCAAGTTTGGGAGACACAACTGACACCGGATTTGATAGCATCAATGGAGTTTGATAGCGATTATGAAAGCCTGAATAAAGCCCTCTTGATGTATAAAGTCAATAGGAAACAAGGAAATATAAGTACTTTCAAATTGGTCGATCTTTGAGTTTTGGGCCAAAGGTGAAGATCAATGTGGAGGAATGTATTTGCCAATTTGGTGTGCAGGGAGGAATTGGATGTAGCACTGAAATAGCAAGGCTAGTATGAAGATTAAGATTAAGAAGTAGCAGTGTCACCACAAATTAAGATTTAATTGAGGTTTTGGGGTCTGATTTTAAGTCATTTTCTTCTTCAATTTTTTAGAAGTCTTTCGGTTTGAAGCATCTTTTGAAGCCTACAAGTTTTGCTTTTAACTCTGCATAGGAAGTTTTCTTCTCTATGCTTGTCTCCTCCTTTGAGATTGCTTTACATGGGTACTTTGAAGACCTTCACCTTCTCATTTTCAGTGGGTGATTGATAGCTCGATTGAGATCAATGGTTTTCAGTTTGGTTGGACATTTTAGAAGCTTATCCTTCGTTGTTTTGATCTCTTACAGTTTTAGATTACCTTGCAGAGTTTTTGTTTTTTTGGAAGATCTCTTCAAGGCTTTGAAGATTAATCTCTTCCCTCTGTTTGGTCGGACCTTTTGGAAGATCTCTTCCTTGGTTTATTAGTTGTGAGATCGTTTCAGTTTCGATTCCTCTGCTTTGATTTGGATTGTTTTAGTCCACTGTATACATCTTATGCTTTGTTATAGAAGGGTTTGTCATCTTATTTTTATATACATCATTTCAGTGAAAAATTCTGTTTCCTTTAATAAAATAAAATAAATAAACTGGGATAAGTTTTGAACATTTTCCTTGACCTATATTTGCATAACTTCCATCTACTGAGTGTGACGGAGGAGGATTTGAATGAGTGTTTAACAAACATGGAATGTCTAAAACAGTTTAAAAAATGTTCATACCTCAACCCTTCGATATAGCAGATCAAGACTTCTAATTGCATCCTTTTCATCCTGAAAAAAGAGCCAGTTATAAGTAAGCACATTGAACTAGGCTCCCTCCAAACTAAACAAGTAAATTAAAATTAAAGGAATTTGAAGAAAAACATACATCATGACGTGCTAAATCAAGCCGATTCCATATGACCAATAGAACAAGCTCTGTTAGTTCCCCTTTCTCAGCAGCTTCCTCAATTTTCTGCATTCAAATAGATGAACTATAGTATCAGTAAGTTGCTAAGCCACTTTTGCAATGGGCAGCCACCCTGTAGCCCCCTTCATTTATCACATGACAAGAAAATAATAATCAAACTGTTTTGAAAAAGTCAAAATTTCTTGCCACATGGCAGTTTTTGATTAGGCAATTGGTGAGCATATAGCCGTGCTACATCCAAGTATTTTTCCTTTTGTCAGAGCTTTATGTGAAAGTTGATATGAAATTAGAAATATTCAAAGAAAATTCACCATGAATACTACCCATGAGTAGAACACTGTAACCATACCCAAGAAGAATATACCAATAAATGACCCTCAATATCCATCATTTCTCAAACCATAGCCAAGTCACCGTGCAAGCTATAGGAGTGAACTCTAATTGTTTAATTGAGAAATCATAAATTTCTTTTTCTCTTAGTTGCTATAAATTAAAAAATAAAAAATAAAAAATAAAAAAGGAGCTCTCTCTCACTCTCTCCCCTCCCTTGTCTCTCTGCCTTTTTCGGTTTGAGAATATGTTTGCTGATCACCCAAATTTTCATGGCAAGGTGGAAGACGATGGAAGGAGCTTGCTCCTGAAGGGTCGTTGGGTTTTTATTGCATGATAAAGATTTGGGATATGAAAGCTAATCTGATTGACTAGAACAGAGATACTTTTTTTTTAATAAGACTAAAACAGAGATACTTTTGGAAAAATGGAAAATAAATAAATAAAACAGAGGAAACTAGAGGTGGTGGAAGGCCAGTGGAAGGAGCTTGCTCCTGAAGGCTCGTCGGATTTTTATTGCATGATGAAGATTTGGGATATGAAAGCTAATCTGATTGACTAGAACAGAGATACTTTGTTTTTTAAATAAGAAGACTAAAACAGAGATACTTTTGGGAAATTGGAAAATAAATAAATAAAATAGAGGAAACTAGAGGTGTTAGATGAGGGGAGATGGGTCTTTTTTTTGGAAGACAAAACAGTGTAAAAACAGGAGTTGAAAGCTAGAATGATGGAGATGGATCTGTATGACCAGAGACAGGAGTTGAAAGCTAAAGGAGGGGGATGAGAATTCTTCTTTCTATCAATGCTGGTTGTTGCAAAGTTCCTCCTTGGAGAATTTAGGAGGAAATGACGCTTACATCAGAAAGGAGTGTTGGTTTTTTTTTAACAATTTGTACAAACAGAGGGTGGAGCAGTGATTTGCGGTGGATGGTTTAAATTGATCTCTCTTATCCATGTTTTTGGAAGGATAGTGTAATGTCCTAGGCCTAGGATTCAGACCATGATTTATAATCCAGATTTGGCACCTGATGGCCCCGACATTCCCCTGCATCCCTACGATCTGGCTACATCATCCTTGCTTGTTTTGAAGGCTTCTAATAGTGAAAGTTGTCCTTTCAAACCAACACGGGTCCTTTCAGCATACTTTATTTTCACTCACATATTTCCTAGAAAAATTTCCAGGTCACCCAACATAGGATTGTTCCAAGCTAAGCACGCTTAATTTTGGAGTTTCTATAATTGAGATATCGAAAAGAAAGGTGCACCTTGTTAGTATAGGTAGTGACTTTCAATTCTTTTAAGCCTTTCTTAACTATACTTTCATGTCCTCAAGATCCTTCTCATTCGGATGTGACCTGGTTCATTCATATCCCCCTCCTAAACTAGGGGTGATATATATCTACCAACTTCCACCTAGTTTGTCCCCAAACCACATCTTACTGGGAGAGGTTCATCTATGATACCATCTATAACGCCCCAAGTGCAAGATTCGACACCTGATGGTCCCGACATTTTCCTACATCCCCTGTGACCCAGCTACATCATTGTTGTTTGTCTTGAAGGCTTCTAAGGGTAAAAGTTGTCTCTACAAACCAACACGGGTCCTTTCAGCATGTTTTATCCTTACTCACATGCTTCCTAGGAAAATTTCCAGGAGGTCACCCAACATAGAATTGCTCCATGCCAAGCAAGCTTAACTTTAGAGTTCCTATGATTGAGCCACCAAAAAGGAAGGTGCACCTTGTTAGTATAGGTAGTAACTTACAGTTCTTTTAAGCATTTCTTAACTATACTTTCATGTCCTCAGGATCCCTCTCATTCGGAAGTGACCTCAGTTCATTCATGTCTCTTTCCTAAGGCGTTAAAAGATAGGTTGAAAGCTCCTTTGGAGTCTGAAATAAGAAATGCAGTAATGATCCTTGCAATTCACAATCTCCATGGTCGGATGGCATGACCAGTAAGTTTTTTAAAGTCTCAACTCTCACATCATTGTTAAAGCAGACTTGGTGTTCCAAGATTTTTTTTCTAAAGGGGTCGTAAACAAGAGAACAAGTGAGACTTCCATTTATCTGGTTCCAAAGAAGTTGAAGGTAAACAGAGTTGGGGACTTTCATCCAATTAGCCTCACTGCCATCATTGCCATTGTCAAAGTCCTTCCTGAAAACCTTAGACAACTGCTGTCAGATTCCATTGCTAATAGCCAAGCAATTTTTTGTGGAAGGAAGAAAAAATTGTGATGCCATCCTTGTGGCTTCTGAAGATGTGGGGGACTTGAAAGCTCATAAAGAAAAGGAATTTATCTTGAAACTAGATTATAAGAAGGCTTACGATAAAGTTTTAAGTGTTCTGCAGAGTGCTGGAGGAAGTGAATTTGGGGATGTGTCTAGACAATTAAATTTTCTGTCATTAATGGTCTGCCACAAGGAATTTAACTGTAAAAACCGAGGGGTCAATGGACCAAATCCATGAATCAAAAGAGGAGCACAGTTTGATAGAAGACAAATGTTGAGAGATAAGGATCCTCATTCAGAAATCTCCCACTTAGTAAGGTTATGGGCGTGAGATAAGGACCCTCATTCCGCTGGCTGACTGAACCGAAATTGGTCTTGCCAAACCGGTCTGACTGAACCCAACAAAGCTGAAAATGAACCAGACCAGTTGAAACAAATTTAACCAAAATACAAACCAAAACAGATCTGTAATTTCACAATTTTCACGCTTTGAAACTTCACAACCTTCACGAATGCTGCTTTACGTCAACACAGATGGGTGAATGAATCTGGAATAGATCCGTGGGAGCTGAAATAGAGTCAGATGAACTAGGCGGTGCTGGTCTGGACGGAGAAGTTCTGCAGAGGTGAGTCTAGAAGTATGTGCAGCGGCAATGACAGCCTGATCTGAGAGGAAGCGAACAACGAAACTGGTCAACGGTGACGGATCATGGGCGTGAGCTTCGGATCGTGGTGCGTGTGAACTGGAGCAAGGGTCGGGCATAGCAGAGACCCACAGTGGACGCACAACTGCAAGTCAAACGGCAGATCTAAAAACGACAACTTGAGGTGGTGCGATCTGGTTGCAAAGCTCCATGAACCACAGACAAAACACGAACGACAAGGCAAATCATGGACAAGTAAAAGACCCACGACGGCAAACCAAGAACGGTGGAAAGCGGCCGACGATGAGCTGTGACGGTGCTGACAGAAAAACTATACTAAAACCCTAATGGCGATGAGTCTGCCTCCGTCGATCGGAACGAATATGGTTGTGGCGGCTAGATTTCAATGAGACAAAACCCTAATAAACTTGATGCTTTGATACCATGTTAAACTCTTAGGTTTGAGAGAATCAGAATACTTTATTCCATTCACTAAAGATATGTATGTATACAAGTGTACAAAAGTGACTAAAGAAGGAAAGTGTAGAAAAAGCCATAAAAGGAAAATATAACAAAGATATTTACAATAATAAAAAATCCCTAATATTAGAACTATAACAGTAAGAGTACAACATAAATGTAATCAAGCATTGTAGGTGGAATCCACACATTAGCCACAATAACCTCTTGGTGAAGAGCAAGTTGGAAAACCCAAGGATAAATAGAGGAAAGAACACCACAGCTAATCCATGAGTCATTCCAGAAAGAAGTAGTAGATCCATCACCAAGACGACGTTGAATATGATTAGCAACCAACACAATATACTGACAAATAAACCTCCAAGGATCTTTTAAGGAGCCCCGAGCGATAGAATAAGGCCAAAGACAATCGGAAAAGTCATGCTTAGCCACAAGTAAGAAGAGTAAAGAGGACAACTTAGACAGTCAACAATTAAAATAAATAGGAAAGGGGAAGAGGATCTCATTGCGTTCCAATTTTATCAGATGTCCCCAAAGGGACATTCGATACCACAGGTTGGAATGATCTCACTTTCTGATACCACGGGTTGGAATGATCTCCCACGTGGATGACCATTAATAATGATGAAGTAATCGAGGCTAGAGATGCAACCTTTGATCCAAGTTCACCCCAGTGTACCAAAACCTTCTACCTGAACCACAGAGTCAAGAAAGTCCTAATCAACCATATCGAAAGCCTTTCCCAAATCAAACTTTAGGACCACCCTCGCCTAATTAGAAAAGACCAATCATCAACGAGCTCATTAGCCATTAAGGAGGCATCAAGAATTTGTTTATTAGCCACAAAAGCAAGCTAATTAGCAGCAATAGTATGAGGAAGAACTTCCTTAGGCGGATTCGAAAGAACCCGAGCAACAATCTTCTAATCGGCCGAAAATCCCGATACAGATTGAGAGTCAACCTTCTTTGGTATAAGATAAATATAAGTCTCATTCAACTTAACATTAATAACTTTGTAGGTAAAGAAGTCTTGTATCAAAAACATAATGTCAAATTTAATCATTGACCAGAAAAACTTACAAAACTCAGCGGTGAAACCATTGGGGGATCAAGGGATTTGCTAGTACCAAGAGAGGAGACAGCCAAAACAACCTCATCCTCAATAAAGAAGCGTCCAAGATTACTAGCTTGGGTAGAATTAATAGGACTCCACTTTAGGTTGGTTGGAAGAAAGCGTTGCCATGCTTGGTGAATAATGTCAAATAGAATGCCAGAAATTCAACCTCAATTTCCTACGCTGTCAACAGGTTAGTACCGTTCTTGGAAAGGACTTCAACTATCAAGTCTTGCAGCGATGGACAGCAACTATTAGATGGAAAAATTAGGTATTTTCATCACCCTAAAAAAACCACATATGCTTATGTGCGTTACTGCCAATGAATATGTTCTTGTACAGTCACTTTCAATCTGATCACGAAGTAAACAACGGCCATTGATTTATTCCTCATGGACAAATCATCCAATTAAGATAGATGTGTCACAAGAGAAGGTAATTTGGAAGCCTCAAGATATTGAGTATTGCTCCAATTAGAATAAAAGATTTCAAACCTTGCAATGTCATTAGCAATCTGTGACCAGGACAATCAATAATAGGGTAATGGATCCACCAATCTTCCACTAAAGCACAAAAAGAAGGAACCTGAAGCCAAAAGTTTTCAAAACAGAAAGACCAAGGACCCCAGTCAATGCTACCAGAGAAGAGGGTCAAGGGGAAGTGGTCAGATGTGATCAAGGCGTTTAAGTGTAACTAAATCCAATTTACGTAAACAATTTTCTATAAGAAGGAAATGATCCAACAAAGATAGGTACCAAGTAGGGCTAGAACTGGACCAAGTAAAACAACCTTTTTCCCAGAGGAATATCACACAATTGATAGTCGGAGATCCACTGATTAAAGGCACACATACTGTTCTTGCCAATATTCAGAACCAAAGAAATTATCAAAAGGACCATAGACTGCCGTGAGCCAGAAAGAGAAGCCCAATCTACCAGAAAAACGTGAATAGACATAGAAAAAAGTCCCTGGATAACCTCATGGATAGAAAAGTCAGGTTCGCTCCAAAGAATAAGAATAACCCCTGATGAATCAATGACATCCAACACTGTCCAACCAATGAAAGAGGAGCTCCAAAGAGATTTGATCAATAAGGAATCAACCCTAGATAATTCCATTCATTGAGGCTTGAGGGGATGGAATTTTAAGAACAAGGCTGGAACATTATAGTAGTTTTCCTTGAACGCTCTTCTGTGGAGTTTTTAGTAGAAACAAAATGGAAGAAACTTTGAAGATAAGTCTAGGTCCTTTGATTTTTTTTTTTTTTTGGGGGGGGGGGGGATTTTGCACAGCTTAATGCTTCTTGGTGGTGCCATAGCTATAGAAAATTCTTTTGTAATTCCCCTTTACACATGACTCTTTTGGACTGGAAAGTGTTTTTCTTTTTTTTTTTTTTTTTGATAAGAAGCAAATTTCATTGATGTATGAAATTGACAAAAAGGGATCGGAATCCAGACCAAAGGAGTTACAAAAGATTTCTCCAATTGGTCAAAAGAGATGAATGATTGTAAGAGCTATAGAAAGATGTAGATTTGCACCAAGTCATGGCATGAAAAATAATGAGCTCAAAATGATTATCAAAAGTGCAACCCTGATCGTTGAAGACGCGATTGTTTCTCTCCTTCCATGTAATCTATAAGAAAACACGAATTAGGTGCATCCACTTCTCGTTAGAAAAGGGGATCTGTTGAGTGTGTAAGAGAGAAGATTGATGATGTCATTTGGCAGAGCAGTGTGCCATCCAAAAGAGGAGAAAATCTCCTTCCAAAACCTGTCAGCAAAGTGACAGTTGATGAAGAGGTGGCTAGGAGAGTCAGATTCAGATTTGCAGATGATGCAGCAATGTGGAGATTGAACCATGTGTGGATATTTCCTTTGAACCCTATCACAAGTGTTGATGGCATTATGGCTAATTTCCCAGAGGAAGAATTTGACCTTTTTGGGGTAAGAATCCTCCCAAATAGACTCGTGAAAAGGATCTGTAGGAGGTTGGTTTAGATCCCAAGTCCAAAGATAGGGATTTAGAGGAGAATGTAACTTTAGTGGCCAGCTGCCAAAACCGTTTGTCCTTGGTTGAATTGATATGGAACCCATTGAGGCAATCCATAAGTTCCATCCATTCCTCAAATTCGTCATCCTTAAGGTTTCTCCTAAAGCATAAAGACTAACCCTGTCTCGAGTCCCATAGATCATGTGATGGATAGTTATTATTTGGAGAGTGTACAAAGTCGAGGGTATACATCTTTGAGGGGAGATCTCCGCAGCCATGGATCCATCCTGAGGGTACACATCTGGACTGGAAGGTTGTTTATAAGTAGCTTCTCTTGGGTGGGGGCTATCTCATCCCCCAGCCCTTAGGCTGTCTTCTTTGCTTTGTTGCTGACTGCATACTCTTGTTTCTTATAAAAAAAATAATAATATAATAGGGGAAATCATGGTTTGCGTTTGCTGAAGAGCACCTTTTAGGGCATTGCCACAAAAGATTGTCCATAAGAAAGAACAAGAAAACTTCATGCTGAATTGAAGATAACACCTTGTTTTTTGAAAGATCAAGTTATCAAGTTAATGATTAAAAGCAGCATAAAATCTACTGCTAATCGTTGATTACCTCTTCAACTTCTTCAGCAGCTCTAATAAAGCTTGAAACCAGTTTTCGAGCTTTTCTGACATCTTCTTCTGGAAATCCTTTCAGACGCATCCCAATTTCACGATATTCTTCTACCTTTCTGTCCTCTTCTTCATCTTCCTCTTGACGCCTTCGATGTAACTCCTTTGTCTTCTCTCTTTGCCGGGCTTGCCATTCCTAATGTAGAACAGGTTAATATATGATTTTTAACCTTTTTCCTTTATATTTTAACTTTAAGAAACGAAACGAAACAAAAAAACAACACAAACATGTTATTCCATTGACGAAAAATAGAAAAGGGGAGGAAAGCCAACCCAGCTAAATGAGGCTACAAGAAGGCCTTCTAATTAGCCAGTATGTAAAGCTTTGCTAAGCCTACTCTGAGAAAATGAAACAAAAAGGATGATGTCCACAAAAGATTAAAAAATCTCTTATCTTTTTCTAAGAAAATGTGATTTATTTCTATCCATGTACACCAGAGAAAATTTCCAATAACGTGGAGCCAAAGAATTTTTGCCTTGTCTAAGGAAATAAGACATCGCTGGCCACTGTGAGATCAAAAGTATAAGACAACCCAAAAGAGGAAAACAATATGTTCCAAAATTTAGAAGCTTGGCCATAGTGAATTAAAAGGATCTAGAATTCATTTGCAATTTTCATAAAAAGCACCAATTTGGAGAGAGCACGGATGAAGAAATTCTCCTTTGCAGTATATCTAAACTGCTAATCTTCTCAAGGAGGATTTCCAAATGAGAACTTACCCTTTTAGGGTGGTAGATGGAGCATGATTGGTGGTCTAAGATCTTTTTGCAGGAATTCAAGATTTTGGAGAAGAGGATCTAGAAGCCAGAGACATTTGCAAGAGGCTGAAGAAGAGTTGCAAAAGATGGGTACGTTTTACTCTCTGCTATCTCTCCTCCTTACAACCCTCCTCCGCCGGTGGCCAAGTCTCATCTAACCACTTCAACAGCTTCCTCTCACCATAATGCTCCCTTCATCCATGACCATCGACTGGAAAGTCTTCTCCATAGAATCCGACGTTAGACACCATGCCTCTCACTTTCGCTTGACCAAAACCACAAAAGATCTTGCCTTCTTCCTCTCCCCCCACTGGTCCACTCTAGATTGGATCACAAAGATCTCCTCTCTGCTGAACACACCTTTGAACCAAAAAATCTTTAAAGAGCTCCATGTTGATGATCAAACCATATGGATTGAAAAAACCCTAAACAGAAGGGGTACACTGGTGGAGCTTGCATGACTTGACAACAAGGGGGTCCTTGTTGATCCTTATTCCTATTGGTGAAGAAAGAAGAGGCTGGAAAGCTTTTTATTCTTTATTGCTATCCTTCTCCAACAAAGGAAAGAATGGCTCGCTTCCGCCAACCATTAATGCCCCATCTACCAGAAAACCCCCTATGGCCCACCCTTCTTACAAAAATGGCCAAAACACCGTAGTGCCAAAGTGTAGCACGTCACAAACACCTAAACCAAAGACGGATAATGCCCATGCCACAATCCATTTTTATACAGCCATTATTGTGAAAAGCCTGTTTCCATGATGACTGGTATAACATTATGCGTGCATTGAAGATACATGTTTGTGACTTTTGTGTTGTAAACCCTTTTCAAGCCGACCGTGCCCCTCCTCCGTTGCGAAAGTGAGGAACAAGCTCTGACCCTTGGAGCCTTTAAGGTTGGTACAAAGTGGGCCCTTTCTCTCTAAAACTCTCCCCTTGGAATAGCAGGGAAGCAAATGATAGACTAGTTGTTCCGTGCTATGGCGGTTGGATTCGAATAAGAAATTTACCACTAAACCAACAGGATGATCATACCTTCAAATTCATTGGTGATGCATGCAGGGTTTTGCCGAAGTGGCCAAAAAAACACCCTCAAGACTAGAACTGTTGTCGGCTTCATTCCTGCCGAAGTGGGGATCCCTTCCCCCTCGTCCTCACCAATTACGGTTCAAATCAAAGCCTTCTTTTGCAGCACCATTTCTTGGGTCTTTTCGCCGGAATCCATGGCACCCACCCACCGGCTGGCAATGTACCAATTGTTTGTGACCTCCCCAATACCTCTGAGAACTTGCAAAGAGGAGTCCTTGGACCATATCCTTCAGCCTCTGATAGGTCTGCGTCACAGGCACCTAACGCTTACTTTTCTCCTGAGCTACCGTCTTCCCCCCATCCTTCCCACACCCACCCTCTATCCTCACCAATAGGCCCACCCACAAATCCCCCTACAGGACCACCTAAATATCCCCCAAAGTCCACTGCACTTGGGGCCATGCTTGACCCTTCTCAAAACCCATTTCATCTAGGCCCACTCTTGACCACATCAAGAGATTTACCCATTACTTCTTCACAAAATGTTACCCCGCCCATTTTGTTGGTCTCCCAGCCCCACCCGATCCACCTCCCCCAAACTTGACCGACCCATCGACCCAATACCTCCCACTCATTTCTAAATCGACCACACCCTCTTTTTTACCAGACCTGGCCAACTTAAAACACTCTCCACATAAACTTTCTATCTCATTTCCCAAAAAAAAAAAAATCCTTGTTCCTAGCACAAAATTCACTTCTTCCTCTTGCCCCAATCTGGCCAACCTAGACGAACTATCCATCAGTTTCTTCCCCCTCTCTACTGCCCTTCCATCACCTTTCTCAAATCCATCACCTTTCGTTTGTTGGGGGAAATTTAGTTACACGGCTTAGTAAAAAACAAAATGTAGTAGCCAGGAGTACCTACACAAGTTTATTGTGATAACAAGACTGCCATTGCTATAACTCATAATACAGTTTTACATGATAAGACAAAGCATATTGAAGTTGACAAGCATTTCATAAAGGAGAAGGTTGATGCAGGTGTAATATTGTTGGAATTTCTATATTTGTATATGAATAATTTTTTTTCCTTTGTTGTCTTTATTCTATCTTTTTCCTTTATTATCTTTATTTTTTCCATATTTGTAAAAGGTCTTTCTCCTATATAAGAAGACCTAATCTACACATATTGAATAAGAAAAAGAGGAGACTAATATGTCTATTCCTCTAATTTCTACATGGTATCAGAGCCTCAAGCCTCATTGATTGTTTGGAAGTGGCTATTAAAGTGAAAGAAAATTATTGTGGCTTTATTCCGACCAAATTCAATCTAGTTAACGGGTCTGAAAAATTCCTTGTACAGGTGATGACCTACCAAGACGCCAACCTCCTTATCAACAAAGTTACTGGAATCCACGGTTCTTTCTCATCGGAGCAAGCAGACAAGTTCTACAGAGGTCCTGATGTGTTGGACCTGAACTCCATTGATGTGTGGTGCGTGGAAAGATTTGACACTTGCCTGTCGATTGATGTGACTTCTCCTATGCTGAAAAATTGTATGGTGAGGTAATCATTACTGAAATGCCTAAATTCCTCCTAAAAGAGCAGGGGTCGTGTGACAATGTGGCTCTTTCAAATATGGTGCCGAAAGTGATTAGTGGGAAACTGGGCCTCGTCTCACTGGCCACGGAAAAGAAAGATAAAGGGAAGGCGACTCTTCAGGATGAGGTCTTAGGCCTCGTGATGGATCTCCTAATGGGCCAAGTCAAAAAGGAATTATAATTCCAGAGTCGAATCAACATGATGGAGTCGAGATGGATAACAGACCAACCTCAAAAGCCCAAAGGGTTAAAGGAATTAAATTCACTGAGAAAAACCAAGTGCATATTTTTTGTTTAAACAAGGGACGATCTGTTTGACGGATGTAGGCACCTCTTCTCCCAAAATGACGAAGTGTGCCCTAGACGAAGCAGACCTTGTACACATATCTGATGCCTCTATCTTGAGCCCAGGGAGCTAACCTCTGATAACCACTTTACACCCTTAGATGAAACCTCCTCGGATATCCCTTCGGACTTCCAGAATGTGTTTCATACCGAAATTGAGTCAGGAGACGATTTGGAGGAGAATCATTTAGTGGTGATCGATCCCCCTCCCCTTATTATGGATCAATGTGGAATCTCAACCGAAATTGAGAGTGAAACTGAGCTTCGATCGGTCGTCTCATCTCAAAAGCCATTCCCTCTTAGCAAAGATGTTGTGGAGGCTCTTTTAGAGCACAATTTATGTATCCGGCCAATCAATCGAGGGGGGGTAGCTCAAAGGGCCACACTGGTTCTCCATGTTAGTTCTTTCCTAGAATGTCAGGGGTCTTAACGCTCGACCCAAAAGAGTGCTGGTGAAGGATATTTTGGTGAAGTACAATCCAGACGTTGTGATTATTCAAGAGTCTAAACTTAGTAAGCCCAATAGGGAGCTGATAAAGTCCGTGTGGAACAATCGTCACATTGGTTGGGTGGCCCTTGACACTAATGGCTCTACTGGTGGAATTGTGATTATGTGGAAGGAAGAAAATATCACTATGATTGATTCAATTCAAAGTCAATTCTCTCTCTCTCCATCTTTTGTAGAACTAATGTCGATTATTACGGTTGGATCACGGGTGTGAACGACCCCTCTTCTCATAAAAATAAAGACACTTTTTGGCATGAGCTGTCGGGTTTGTACGGGCGCTTTAGTGGTTGGTGATGCATTGGTGGGGACTTTAATGTTGCTAGATGGATGGCTGAGAAAAGCTCAGAGGGTCCCACAACTAGAAGCATGAATATATTTAATAGCATTATTGAGGAGTTGGATCTTGTCGATATTCCTCTTCAAAATGGTTCCTTCTCTTGGTCTAGGACAGGAATTATACCGCCAGCTTCCAAGATTGATCACTTCCTTCTTTCCAAGTCTTGGGTTGACTATTACAAAGAGGTTAAGGCAAACCGACTTCCTAGAGTAACTTCCGAAGTGCACACTCATGGGGTTCTACTTCCTTTAGATTCAAGAATGTTTGGTTGGAGCATCATCTCTTCATTAAGAATCTAGAAGGCTAGTGGGCAAATATTAAAGTCAATGGGTGGCCAATCTTTGCTTTCATGGAGAAACTAAAGGGGTTGAAATTCATTCTAACAAGCTAGAATAAGGAAACCTTTGGGAATGTCTTTTCTCCCAACAAAGCCTTGCTGGATAAGATCATTTCTTGGGACTTGATAGAAGACTCGAGGGCCCTCTCTATCAACCAGGCTAATGAAAGAGAGCATTGTAAGATGGCTCTTCAAGAGACCATCATCAAAGAATAGAGGATGTGGCCCAAAAAGCACAAACCAATGGTTCGAGATGGTGAGGAAAATTCTTAATTTTTTCATAGATGGGTCTCTTCGAGGAAAAGCAAGAATACTATTTCGGCCCTTGAAAGTAAAGACGATAGAATCCTTCTTAACAAAGAGGAAATTGTGGGTGAAATTCTAGAGTTTTACTCTAAGCTTTACGGATCTAAGACTTCCCAACCGTTCACTTTTGAAGGCCCTGATTGAAAGTCTCTAAGTCTCCAAGAGTCCTCTTCTCTTGAAGCTCCGTTCGAAGAGAAAAAGGTCAAAGATGCAGTGTTTGAATGGGAAATCTCAAGTCCCTTGGTCCTAACGGAATGACAAGCGAGTTTCATAAAAAATCTTGGAGCATCTTGAAGGATAATTTAATTTGGGTGTTTCTTTTTTCTTTTTCTTTCCCCCCCCCCCCCCCCCCCCCCCCCCCCTTTTTTTAAGGAAACAAAACTTTTCATTGATATAATGAAAAGAGGCTAATTCAAAGTACAAAAAGACATAATAGTTTATACAAACTAGAAGACGAGGGGATCAACAAGCACACCCGGATATCTCAACTAGGCTGACACATCTTTAGCGTCTGCATCATATCCCAATATTGAAGTAATTTAAAGAGACAATTCTCAACTTAAGAAGATACATACTAAAGTACAAGCTGAAAGCATGAACCAAATAAGATAAGATAAAAAGAAGACTCTAATGTAGGAAGATGAAAGCTCTCCAATTTAAACAGATGTTTTGCACCGAAAAGCTTGAAAATGGCTTGAAAACAGAGCACCAAGTAGATGCATTAAGCTTTGCAACTTCAAATCGGCTAATCCACTCTAAGGATTTGATGTAATCATTTAGTAAGTTGTTCTCAGTTTGTCTTTTAAATTTCTGTTACTAACCGGTAGAATTTAGGTCAGCTTGTAACTATAAAATTGGGCTGAGTCCTTCATTTTGAAATAATAAAACTTACATTCTTGAATTCAACTACTGGTGTTACACCAGGATTTTTAATGAAAGACTCGTTAGTTCCTTTCAAACCAAATTTCAGCAAGCATTACCTTCGCTGCATTTACCCAAAGTAAAGTAAGCTTGAGTCTTCAACTTAGGACCTCCCAAAATCTGGACAACATTCTCCTTGAAACAGCCACTGAACACCCAATAAATCTGAAAAATATCAAATAATTTCTGCCAACATGCTGAGGAGAATCTACAATTAAAAAATAAATGCTGAAGATCTTCACTTGCAGCTTGACAAAGAGGGCAAATTGATGGAGATAAACAATGTAATGGCATCTTCCTTTGAAGAACGGAAGAGCAATTTAACGTTCCAAAGATCATCACCCAAATAAGAATATTAATTCTTTTTTGGCTGCTAGTCTTCCACAAGCCTTTATATAATTCTTTATTGATGGACTCCGAAGCAGCCAAGAATTTTGACAACAATTCTACTGAATATCTTCCTAAAGAATCCAATGCCCAAATGCGAGAATCATCACAAGCTTCTACCTTCTTTCCATCCAAGCTTTGAATAAGCTGCTGCAATTCAATAACTTCAGAATCTTTTAACAATAACTGGGGTGTTCCAAGAGTTTTTTAAGAATGCTATTAGCAACAAGAGGTGCAACGAGTCTTATATTTGTCTTATTTCCAAAAACAAGAAGGCCTCGAGGCTGTGTGATTTCAGACCTATCAGTTTAGTCACTTCCCTGTACAAGATCATCTCCAAGTTGCTTGCTAACAGATTGGAAAGAATTTTCCCTTCCACCGTGTATGAGTCTCAGGTTACCCTTGTTGAGGGGCGCCAAATCCGTGATGCTATTTTGATTGCCTCTGAATCCATTCAGGAATGGCAGTCCTATGGGAAGAGAGAGACTCTTTTGAAGTTGAACTTGGAAAAGGCTTATAACAAAGTAAATTGGAGGTTCCTTGATACGGTCCTGAAGCTCAAAAGGTTTGGGAGACGGTGGAGAAAGTGGATTTGGGGCTGCCTATCCTATACCAATTTTTCTATTATTGTCGATGGAAGACCCAGGGGTAAGGTCCTCGCCAAGAGGGGATTACGCCAAGGAGACCCCCTTGCCTCGTTTCTCTTCATGATTGTTGGGGATGCCCTTAATAGGCTCGTCCATTATTGTAATGAAAGAAAGATTATCACTGGTTTCTCCTTTGGTGATATGCCTTTAGACCTGACCCACCTTCAATATGTTGACGACACCCTCCTCTTTTGTTCGTGGAAAGAAAATAATCTTATGAAATGGCGGGTTGTGATTAATCTCTTCCTCCTTGGCTCTGGTCTTACTTTAAATCCTCCAAAATTGCCATTATTGGTATTAATCTAGATAGAGGGGATTTGGAGGCTATTGCTTTGAGGTTGGGTTGTATTGGAAACTCTCCATTTCGTGTACTTGGGCTTCCCTATCGGTGGAAATCTTAGGGTGCAAGAGGAGTGGAAGAGCCTAGAGGAAAAATTTTAAATGAAGATTGATAAATGGAAAGGGATCTCCCACTCTAAAGGTGGAAGGTTGGCCCTTGCTCAGTCGGTCCCTAAGAGTCTCCCTTGCTATTTCCTCTCTTTATTGCAGGCGTCAGTTGGTACTATCAATAATTTGGAGAAGCTTATGAGAAACGTCATTTGGAATGGTGGCGCCTGCAATCCGACCTCCCACCTTGTCAAATGGAGGTTGGCCACGCTTCCTACGATTTTTGGTGGGCTTGGAATTGGCTCGTTTAGACAGAAAAATACCACCCTCCTTTGAAATTGTTGTGGAGATTCTATCACGAAGAGAACGCCCTTTGGAGACGTGTTATCGGTGCGATCTATGGCTTGGATGCTTGAGGGTGGTTTACTAAGCAACCTAAGAAGAGGAAAATCATACAATCTGGGCCGGAATTTTAAAACATAAAGAAACGTTTATTAATTTCACAAAGTTCGTGATGGGTAACGGTAAATCCATTTGCTTTTGGGAAGACTGGTGTGACCCCCAACCTCTTGCTCTGAGGTTTCCTAACATCTATTCCATCTCCTCCAAAAAGGAGGCTAGAGTGGTTGATTGTTGGTGCTTAGCTAACTAATCATGGGATTTGCGCCTGAGGAGAAGCTTTTTCGATAGAAAGTGAGTGAGCCAACGTACCTTCTGTAGGTCCTTCACTCTTGGATGCCGCAAGGGAGGTGTGATAGCCCCAAGTGGAAGATTGATGCCTCGGGAAGTTTACTACGAAGACTACCTTCCTTCATCTGGCTAAGTCGTCCCCTTCAGTCTCGACCCCCTTAGTCTTGTTTGGAAGTTGAAAATTCCCTAGAAAGTTAGGAAGTTGAGAATTCTGATAGGCCTCCAATTATACTGCAATATCAAAGAAGGAAGAATAGAGGAAATATGGGAAAATTGGCGGTTGAGTCGGTTAAGGAGGTTAGGGACCACAGCTAAACTACTTTCAATTTTGTTGGGAGAAGTTGGGGTTTAAAAGAAGAAAGAAACGGAAAGAGAAGGCATTGAAGATTGAATATCTGGAGTGAGGGTAGTGAGCTCTCGAGGGTGGGAGTTCGGGTTAGCCTATCGTGTAGAAACAGTCGGGGAATGCCTCTCTTCACCTACCTCATCTACTAAGCGATCGTGTAGAAGTGCCTCAGTGATTGTGTAGTTGCGGTAAGCAATCACATAGTGTGTGTAAGCGATCGCGTAGTGTTAGTAAGCGATCGTGTAGTGTTGATAAGCGATCATGTTGAGTTTGTAAGTGATCGTGTAGTGAATGTAAACGATCATTTAGTATTTGTAAGCGATCGCGTAGCAAGAGTAAGCGATCTTGTAGTTGTTGATTGACACTCATCGTTTAATAAAGTACAAGTCCATCGTTTAGCTGTTACGTTATACGATCGTGCCATCACACTTAATCAATAAATACGTTTTAAAAGATCAGTTTCCTATCAAATTCCCTAGAAAGTTAAGTTTTTCTTTTGGTCTCTGGCGTATAGGAGTTTAAACACCCATGACTTCCTGCAAAGGAAGCTAAAAAACAGCTCTCTTTCTCCTTCTATCTGTTGTATGTGCTTCAAAAATGAGGAAACTTTGGATCATTTATTCATGCACTGTGATTTTGTTTACGATGGGTGGTCTCTCTTGTTTAGCATTTTTGGGATGATGAGTTGCCTCCCTAACAAAGTTGATGACTGGCTCCTTGAAGGAATTGGTAGTGGTGCCTTTCAGCGGGAAGGGAAAAGTTTTGTAGAATTGTGCCTTGAGATCCCTCTTATGGTGCATATGGAAAGAGAGGAATAGTAGAATTTTTTAAGATAAGTTAGTTTCTTTTGACTCTTTTTGGGCTTTTGTTCAACTTACAGCCTCTTGGTGGTGCACAAATCACACGAAATTCTTTTGTAATTACAGTCTTTCGATGATTTTTAACAATTGGAAGACTCTCCTTTGTTAGTTCCTTGGGGAGGGGTTCCCTCTACCCCTTGCCCTTAGGCTGTTTTCCTCTTTTCCCTTTTTTTGAATGTCTTCTCGTTTCCTATCAAAAAAAAAGTTGAATAAGGATTCGCTCTTTGAACTTCATCAACGGTACTGATGCTACTAAGAGCTGCTGTACACAGGAAAATTTTAACCTTTTCAGGACATAATTCTTCTCAGATCAAGTTGCAAAAGTCCAGGGCCAAAATTCTTCTCTCTTCATAGAGGGCTAATGATGCTGATTTTGACTGAAAAAATGCCAGAGTTTTGGAGCTTCCACAACAAATACATCATTATTCTCACCCAGCCTAATATTTTCCAGCGACAAAGTATGGATGTCCAATTCATCCATTTCTCAGTCGAAGAGGCATCTTTTCTTCTAGGTCGTCCATGGCAGCACATATTATACTTTGGTATTAGTGTTTAATTAACAAATTTCTGTCAGAGAATAGTGTGAAATGATTAGAAATACATATTAATCACTTCCTTTTAACCAAAATGCTAACTACAATTCTTTGAACAACATATTTCCTTTCTGATGATCAGTTAATTAAGGAAAACGTGTTGATTCCCTCCAATGGTTATCACACTGTTTCAACTACCCTGATGAAATCTACTCACCCTCAAAATTAATGAGATCAAACATAATTTGCATCTGTCAGCTTTGTAAAATAACCTTTAAACTCGTTTTCCTATACTGCAACTACGCTGTCTCTCCCTCTCATTCTCCCTGCTCCATTGCTCTTCATCGTTCTCATGGTCACAAACTTAAGGAGTGGCATTTTAACAAAACAAAAAATTTGGTAGAACAGAAAATTTCCCCTAAAATCGCCAAGTATAGCGATTGTCTTTTATTTATGTTCGAAAGTGGTTCATCAGTAGGGTCTAGACAATAGGTATGTGTCACAAGGAAAATCGATCATTGTCAACCCTGTAAGAGTTTGTGCTTTTGCCCCAGTACCAGAAAATAGAAAATACCAAATAACAGACACAAATTGCAAGCAAGAACAAACAGATAACGAAGTACAAATTCAACCAAGCAAAAAAGTAAATTAGGGGGTAGCTAAATTCAAATATCCTCATACATCATCGTAATACTCTTTAGGAAGCCCATCAATAAGCGGCTCTTCCTTGCTTAAGCTCCTCCGTAAAACTGACCATCAAACCGTCACCAAAATGAGAAGTTACGATGAAAATCTGTACCTGAAGAGTCATTGAAGAAGCTGTAAGAGGGCTAACCAGGACCAGATGAATAGTGCTTCAAAAAACGAGAAGTCCAAAGCTTTGGTAAGATTGAGGAAGTAGAGAGCAATGGTGGAACTGGTGAGAATCTCAGGCAAAGCACCTGTGCCTCCATTTTAGTTCCCAAACAACGAGCGAGCCGGAAAATAAGGCCACGGGGTAAATCAATCGCCATTTGATTAGTGGGCCCCATCCGATTGTTTTTATTTTTTTACATGTTCATGGTAATTAATCGTGGCCCACCTTCTCATATGTAATCAAATCTTGTAAATTGGTTGAGGTCTAGAGGGTGCTCAATTCTATTATGTTTGAATTTGCAATGGGACCCACTTCCTTCATAAAAGTACTTTATGCCGACTTTCCATCTTTAACATCATAATATATCGCTTTACGGATGCATCGATCAATAATGGTTGTGCCCGTTTTAATAATTTTATAACTCCATTCACTCTTGTGCTATCGATTTATTGTTTCCATTAGTTTCTTGATGACGATAACATGGATATAAACTTATGTTTGGAATACTGTTGGAGTTATCGCTTTAGGGTAGATTGATCAATAACAATAATATCTGTTAGAATAACTTTATAGCCCTCATTTGTTCCTCTGCTTATTGATCTACCATTTTTATGATATGTCAATAACGACAACATGGAGAATAACCTTATGGTTAGAATATGACCAAAGTTATTTGTTTGGTAACCATTTTATAAATTTTACAAGTCCCAACTTTTCATTGTTTGGTTGTATGTCATAAAACTCGCAGTTTGTAATGTTAAACATATTTTATTATCAATAAAGATGTTATTGACGTTTATTCAATGAAACTGTTATTGAATATGTGAATTGCACTTGTAAAGTCTAAGTCCAATAAACTAAAGATCCATGGCTATTGTTTGAATACATGAACTTTATGTGGAGACATAAGAGTGGATCAAGTTTAGTAAATAGCCAAAATGGTCTACCGTGTACGAATAAGGCTGGGTACCTTATTTTGGTAATACCATTAGATGCGGCTCACTCTGTAGTTGTTATAATTTGTTGTAAAGTGCTACAAACAAAGTGATCCTGATTCGTTCATGTGCTGACATGAGGAGCGGGATTGTCCTATGCAATGAGTTTGCATAAGATTGGATCAAGAATTAAGTCACTCGTACTTGACAACGTTTTTTACTGTTTAAGACTGATTATTTCAAAGCGATGACCTAGGTAACTTGACCTTAATTTTGAGCTAACTATGAACTCCTGTTTATTCGGGATTATGCTTAGATTTGCATAGGTGAGGGTTGGTTCAACAGCGTCGGCTCAATAAGCCTCCTATTTCAAGGATAAGACCTGGTAGATTTCTGGAGACATAGGGTGCAAGACGAAATTCACTCCTACCCGCTTTTAGGGATAATAGAGAGGTTGTTCCCTTAAGTGCTGACTCCGGTCTTGAACAAGGAGCCCCACCCTCCCATTGGCCCAAGAGAGACTCGGTTTAGTGACTAGATCACAAATTGAATATTCATTAGAGGATCCATGGGACTTAAAGAGCAAGATGTAATCTCGGGGATAAAACAACTTTTGACTCAGTTGTTATTACGAACAACCTGTGAAGGGTTAACTTACTAATTATGGTTATATCAAGTGGATATAATATATCTATAGTGAGGGGAGTACAACTACTGGGCTTTAGTGGAATGACCCAGTAGTTAAGAATGGTGGAATTATATTAAAGAGTTTAGTCGGTTAATCACTGATCGTTGGAGCCCATGATCTGTAGGTTCTATGAGGTCCCCCTACTAGCTCATATCAGACTAAACCTTAGAACAGTCTGAAGAACGAATTTGAAGCGTTCAAATTCAGTTGTTGGAGCAAAGCGGTAAATATATACGATATATTTAACCTAATGTTTAATTGTGAATTAAACATAAAGAGAGAGAAAATAGGAAATACTTAAATAAGGTTTAAATATCAAGCTTATGAATAGGGATTCATATTCATTGGATTTTTATTGGATTTAATACTAAATTAAAATTTTCAATTAATTATTTAATATTAATTTAATCTTAAAATTAATTATTAGGATTAATTTTGAAATTAAATGGAATTGGTCAAAATTGGATTAAAAGTCAAATTTGTTGACTAGGTCAAAATTGTAATGAAAGTCAACATATTGACTTTTGACTTTGAAAGTCAAAGAGTCAAATTTGTTGACTTTAGACTTTGAGAGTCAAACTTTGACCAAGTTAGTAGAATTTTTCAACATTTGCGAGTGAGAAATGCCAACTTTTGTAGGCTAAATATTGTCTTCATTTGAAGACACTTGTCCCATTAAATCCCACTTTGAGTTAGTGGATTTTTTAGTGTCAAATTCTCATCAAACTAAAAGTTGCATCTTTTGCATGTAATGGCCTTTAAAAGGAAGAATTTCTTGTTTGTTTAGAACTCTTGGTCAAAGTGGAAATTTATGAGAATTATGTGATAATCTCATAAATGTTTTCTCTCAAATACTTAGCTTTTTCCTCTCCAAATTAGTCACCCACCGGTTTCCACCATCCCGTTCTAAGGCTAGAGAATAGACAGGAAGATTCTCGTGGTGGTCTACGAACCGTTCATGAGAAGATTGGAGATAATTTGGAGAAGACTGGAGACTACAAAGGTTGTATTTTTTCTTCCCCTTTTTATTTGTTATAATTGCATGCTTGTCCTTTGTAATTAACCCAATTAGAGTACTTTAGATCTGTTTTTCTTCCAATGCGCACATGTTCGATCCATCATCCATATGCTTATTGACCTACCGTATTTGTTTGTCGATATCGATAACGTTAACACAAAACTTTATTCGGAAATAGGTTAGGCGTTATCGTTGTATGGTTGTATATTTGATTCCCAGATTCACTCGGTATCAATAACAATATAGATTACATTAGAAACGTTTTGATTATCTTCAATCACCCTGTGTGTTGCATGCATATGTTATTTTCAGTTCCTTATATTTGGCGTAGTATTTTCCCACACTAGATTCTAATGGCAACCTTATATAAAAAAACAAAAAATTGAAAATAAAGGAGGGACGAAATTTGAATTCATAAAAAAAAAAGTTAGAAATATAAGTTAGAGGATACAAAATGATAGGGTTAAGGTTTGATATTTACCACATAAAAAAAACTAACAAAATGTAAACAAACACCAAACACCCCCACCCAACCACAAGACGAAGAAAACATCTTAGTTAGAGTCACCAGATATGAGCACCATTGACATTTGGGGTTCTTCTTTTGAACCTTTGTGTCCTTGGTCCTTTGCCGGCACACCACTTGTTCCCCCAATTTCTTCACCTTCCCTTTTCAGTCTGAAGTATTAGGATCTACTAGCATGCAACGAAAGCAAACAAAATCAATAAGCACTCTAATTACATTTAATTTGAGTTTTAAAAGCATGTTTAAACAAAAATTTAAGAAGAGGGTTTCTTAACAACATACTTTTGATGAATTCTCCCAATTCCAAGCTGCTCTCATAAGATTCCAGCTCCAATTCAACAGTGAACCACCAAGAGATCTTCTCTACTATTCTCAGCCTTGAATTTGAGTGGTGGAACTCCAATTAGAGTAAACTTGTGAAGGGAAAAATTGGTTTTTTTCAAGAAGAAGAACACTGCAACAAGAACTTTTCCAGCTACAAAAACTCTTATCCCATCTACAAATTGAAGAGGTTTCATATTTAATTCACATGCAAGCACTAAGGTTCAACGACATTGACACTTCAATCATCTGAAATTCAGTGGACAAGGTGTGTAATTGAAGAGGAAACACCTCATACTTCACAAAAGTGGGGTGTTTCCACTTTTTATTTTAAAAAATCCATTTTCCATTTTATTTGTTTTTAATTTCAATTAATTCAAAATTAATTAAAATCAAAATCAAAATTTCAAATTATGAAATTTGAAATAAAATGAGAAATTAATTTAATTTTAATTAATTCAGGGTTGTTTTTAAATATAGAAAAATGAACCAAAATATTTACAAAATATAGCAAAATTTCAGAACTATCAATGATAGATGCTGATAGAATTGATAGAATTCTATCAATGTCTATCAGTGACATTGATATACTAGACATTGATAGACACTAATAGAAGTCTATCATAGTCTATCAACATCTATTATTGATAGCTTTAAAATTTTGCTATATCTTATAAATATTTTCAATAGTTTTACCATTTGAAATAATTTCTCATTAATTAAACATATTTAATTAATTAAATAATAATTTAATTAACATTAAACTAATCACACACCTAATTTAAAACATGAATCCTATTCATGTAACTAATATTTAAATCGATATTTAAATATTATAAACTCTCCAATTTCGTTTAATTTCGATAAATTAAACATTGATTAATTATATCAAATATAATTGTATAAACCTTAATTTGAATTTTAACTATTCAAATTCAAACCCTAATTTTAATTTCAACATTTCAAATTGAAATTCAATTTGAACAATTCAAATTGAAATTCAATTTGAACAATTCAAATTGATATCATTCAAAATTCACTCAAATTATTAATTCAAGGTGTTCATATTTACGAGTTAGTAGAGGGACCTAATGGACCTACAAATCATGAGCTCCAATGATTTAAGATTAATTGGCTAAAACTCTTTAGATCAAATGAATCGGTATTCATTAACTATCAATTCACACCACTATAGCTCGATAGTTGCACTCTCCTCACTATAGATATATTTGTGTCCACTTGATTTAACCATAATCAATAAGTTGACCCTTCACAGGTTGTTCGTAATAACGGCTTGGTCAATATGCTGTTTTACCTCCGATATTACATCTTGCTCCTTAAAGTCCATTGATTCTCTAATGAACAATTAGTTTGTGATCCAATCACTAAACCGAATCTCTCTTGGGCCAATGAGAGGGTGAGACCCCTTGTTCAAGACTTGGATTCAGTATTTAAAAGAATAATCTTTCTCCTATCCCTAAAACGGGTAGGTGTGAATTCCTTCTTGCACCCTATGTCTTCAGCTATCTACCCAGTCTTACCCGTGAAATGGGAGGCTTATTGAGCCAGTACTGTTGAGCCAACCCTCACCTACGCAAATCTAAGGATAATCCCGAATAAACAGGAGTTCATAGTTAGCTTAGAATTAAGATCGAGTTACCTAGGTCATCTAAGCGAAATAGTCAGTCTTAAACAATAAACAACGTTATAAAGTAAGAGTGACTTATTTCTTGGTCCAATCTTACACAAACTCATCGTATAGGATGCCTCCACTCCTCATGTCAATATATGAACGAATCAGGATCACTTCGTTTGTAGCACTTTACAAACAAATTGTAATAACTACAGAGTGGGTCGCATCCAATAGTGTTACCAGAATAAGTCAACCAACCTTATTCGTATACTATAGATCATTTTGACTATTTACTCAAACCTAATCCACTTTTATGTCTCCACATAAAGTTCAAGTATTCATATAATAGCCATGGATCTTAGTTTATTGGATTTAGACTTTATAAGTGCAATTTATAGGTTTAATAACAACTTTATTGAAGTAATATTGAATAACATCTTTATTGATAATAGAATATGTTTAACTTACAAACTACGAGTTTTAGGACATACAACCCAACATGAAGGGCAATTGACCAAGACCAAGGATGCCTCGTGAGGGGATGGTTGGTTCACACTAGGTTGTGAACCAACCAAATGAACTTGGAGTCAGAGTTGGTGCAGGATTTGGGGGAGACGGTCCTTTTGTGGTGCTTGCCTACCCTTCTACTAATGTCGGTTAGCCTGTCGATTCATCGGCTTCAGTGGAGGGCTTGTATATTATGTTAGATTTCATTCAGCCAGAGGAATCTTGTATCGAGGTTGTGCCATGTTTTATTTGGAAGTTTTTTTCATGAAAAATTAGTTAGCAAACGAGGTAATTCACATGATTCTATTCATTTACCATAAACCCCGAACCCTAATTTCCTTACTTAGGTGCAATAATTAGTAAGTAATTAACATGTTGAGCACGATTAAGAAAAAGTTATAATAAGTTGGTAGAAAAAGCATGATGAGGGAAAATAAAGGGAAATGTTCAAAGTATTGAGACCATTAGTAAGGGGAAAATTGGCTAATTATGGAAGCCAAAATGGGCCATTCGTTGGGGGAGTTAATGCGTAGGTGCATAAGGCCTTGTGGATGGAAGCCATGCTCTATGGAGGTTAGTAGAGTGCATGATAGGCATGGAGGAAGATGAGGAGTTTTTTAGACTAAGTGCTTGGCCTTAATAAGCAAAAATTTTCCTAAGTGAAGAACTATGTGTTGAAGCCATTATGTGTTTGAACTATGGAGTGTTGGGTGTGTTGTAGCCAAGATTTATAAAGATCAGTTGTATTGGGATTAATGCCCTAAATCTTGTAGGGTTCTATAGTTTGTAAACATTGTATGAACAAACTCATTTTGTATTGAATAAAGTATATGATATTTTATTCATTGTCTACAAAATATGTGATATGTTAGTTGCATTAACCACAAACCAATAAACTAACATCTGAGGTTACCATTGTAACTTAAACATGTATGTGGAGACAAACGGGTGGATCATGTTTAAGTGATAAACTAAATGGTCTGTAGTAGATGGATAAGGTTAGGTACCTTATCCTGGTGACACTACGAGTGTGGCCCGCTTTGTAGGTGTTACAATTGTTGTAAAGTGCTACAAATGATTTGATCCTGATCATTCATGTATTAGACATGCGAACGGGGATATTCTATACAAAGGAGTTTGTATAAGACCGGACCATGAAACGTTTAGTCTCATTATATAACGTCGTTCATAATAGAGACTTACATTTCACCAGGATGACCATAGGTAACATGACCCGAATCCTGAGTGAGTTGTGAACTCCAACCTATGAAGGCGGTAATTTGATTTGTATGGGTGAGAGTGGCCAGATCGCCAACTCAATAAGCCTACCATTTTGGGGATTCGTCTGATTAGGAGCTAGGAACACAACTACACAAGATGAAATTCACTCCTTTCTCGAAGTAGGGGTTACTCTATTTAGGGCTAATTTTGGGTCTTGAACAATGTGGCGCCACACTTTCTCCTGCCCCAAGAGGGGTTTAGTCATAGTAGAACTATGATCTATTGTTCATTAGAGGGATTTGTTTTCAAATTTTCGCTCGGTGGACAGTTTGTGCAGAAAAATTGGGCCCTGGGGCAGCCCCGTCGGGACAGGAGACGTTTGGGACATCAAATGAGTTTCGTTCCAAAAATCGTCTGGCGCATGACTTTTTCTCATCGTTTTGAACCCCTAGGTCCGTTTTTAAATCTTCCCCCGATAGAAAGTTTGTGAACAAAAATTGGGCCCTGGAAAGCCTCATTGGGCCTGGGAGCCGTTTGGGGCACCAAATGAGCCCTGTTCCCGAAATTTTTTGACGCACGACTTTTTCTCTTCATTCTAAATCTCTAGGTTCATTTTGAAATTTCCACTCGATAGAACGTTTGCGCATAAAAATTTGGCCCCGAGGCAGCCCCACCATGCCCGGAAGCCATTTGGGACAACAAATAAGCTCCATTCAAAAAACCGTCTAGCGTATAGCTTTTTCTCATCGTTCTGAACCCCCGGGTTCGTTTTCAAATTTTCACCTGGCGGAAAGTTCGCGCACAAAAATTGGGCCCTAAGGCAGCTCTTCCGGGCTCGGGAGCTGTTTTGGGAACCAAATGAGCTCCATTCTCAAAATCGTCTGGCGCACGACTTTTTCTCATCATTCTAAACCCTTGGGTCTATTTTCAAATTTTCGCCCGATGGAAAGCTCGTGTACAAAATGAGTTTGGTTCCCAAAATCGTCTGGCACACGACTTTTTCTCATTGTTCTGAACTACTGGGTCTACTTTCAAATTTTCGCCCAGCAGAAAGTTCACGCACAAAAATAGGTGCCCGGGGTAGCCCTGTCGAGCCCAGGAGTCGTTTGGGGCACCAAATGAGCTTCGTTCCCAAAACCATATGCCGCTCGACTTTTTCTCATTGTTTTGAACCCCTAGGTCCAATTTCAAATTTTTGCTCTGCAAGAAGTTTGTGCACAAAAATTGGGCCCCGGGGCAGCCTCGCTGGACCCGGGAGCCGTTTGGGGCACCAAATTACTTTATTCCCAAAATTGTCTGCCGCATGACTTTTTATCATCGTTATGAACCCCTGGGTCTGATAACTTATAGAAATACAAGTTATTTATGCTGCCTCATCTGGATATTGCGGCCAAAAGAGAAGGAATATGCGTCGATTGTATGAAAATTAGCTTCGAAATACAATAATTATGAATTATCACAATTACACCCACTAACATCGTCAAGATGGTAGAAGAGGATATTTTTACTCTGTTTTGCAGGAAACCAAGTCACTGCTTGCGATCAAGGCTCAACAAGAAACTGAACAACGCATCTCTGTCACATTGCGCCTATCAAACCACAATGAAGAGACGATTAATGCAATGACGGCGCAATGTGACAGTCGATCCCGAGCTGAATTTCAATCGCATGCGGTAATAAAAACAAAACCGCATGCGAGCAATCGATCGAAAGATGCAACTAAGCGACACAAACGCGGAGGATTGTGACACGTGTACAACTAACCAATGTGTAGATTTGACGGTCTGATTGCATAACAGAAGGAATATTTATTCCTCCATCTCCGAAATTTCCATAACAATAAGTGGGGCCCACAAGCAAGAGTCAAAGCTTTTCACCTATAAATACCCCTATAGAATTCAGAGAAGAGATACTGGATATGGGTATATTTGATACGAGGGCTAATTAATGCTAGATTATTGAGAGAAAGGCTGAGTTGAGTACTGATCGGAAGAAATCTGGGAAGAGAAGAGACAAGGCCGAGAGGTGAGTCTCAGTGCGAATCTGCCAGATCCCCACCGTGAAGCTTTGTGCTTAGATCCCTGCTACCGGTTACGCAAGCCTGAGAGGGAAGCTCATCCATCCGTTCACTCCATCCACGCCGGCAAGCAAATCTCCATCCAGATCGGCGCTAAGATTTGGCACTTATTTGTATTTGTTTCTAACTCTATTTCATCAAGTGTATTTCATCTTCTTAATCTCTTCATTCACAAATCATGTATCAGACGCTAAATAGTTTTATTGAATGTCTCGATCATTTTCATTTTCATTTCTCTGCCTATTTCTATTCCTTCAGTAATCATTTTCTCCATGAAGTTTTCTTAATACCTTGGTAATTAATATGGATTAAACGAGTAACTTAATTTGTGCTAAAGAGATAAATGCGTTTAGCTAAGGCATGCTAGACGACATCTTTACCTGTGAGAACAGATTGAAGATGTCATTTTGATCTGTCGAGAGAAGGTTAGAAGAATGCGTTAACTAAAGCGAGTAGTACTTCCAGAGATAGAAGTAACCTTGCGTTCATTAAGTTCATCTGTGTTTCACCATAGAGATGTGGGAACGCGGCTGATCATCGAGAGGTGTACGCCAAGGGAAAAGTGGAATAGTACTTATATCTTTAACACAATTAAGGAACTTGCGCTGTTTATATTAGTTATCTTTTCTATTTCTGCTTCGCATATAAGACTTGTCACCGTATTACACGATCTTTGCATAATCTTCACAGCCAGCCTTGACCTCAGTATCTTGTATCATGAAACCGGTATCTTGTATCATCTGAGCTTAGATTTATTTAATCGCAATTTATTTTATTATTGCATCTTTACCGCTTTACTTTACTTTATTATATGTTTAATTACTTGTACACAAAACTCTTTTATAAATTGAAAAACCCCTAGTCGCATATATCACAATCATAACGCAATAACCTAAAACAGTTCCTATGTTCGACCTCGGATCACACCGAGAAACTTGCGGTAAAATTATACTTGGTTTTAATGCAAGGAAACTTGTGACAACGCACAACATACTATAAGAACATTCGTTAATAACGCATATCTAGAAGTAGTATCACATATCATCGCATAAAATCTATGTCATCAAGTTTATGGCATGGACTTGCATCATACCAAAATACGCGTTACAGGTTTATGGCACCGTTGCTGGGGAATGGTTAACGGTTTATTGTTTGAGTGTGTTTGTGGTGTTTTGTAGGACATATCTCTTTGTACTGGTTGTTCAACGTGAAGAGCAGTCTGACAGCTTATGAGTGCTGGAGTAATTCAGAAATTCTAAGCGGACCTAGAGATCAAGTGTATTATTCGCGCAAGAGCACATCAGGGGCGAATTAAGTGGTGAAAAAGCATGGTTAATAATAACGAGGCTCCCACAGGGAATCAAAAGGAAAATGGGCCAGCACAAGGCTCCATATTTCTTGCTACTGATCATGACGTCCCAATAAGAGACTATGCGGCGCCAGATTTCTATAACTTCTCACCAAGAATCGCATGACAAACAGTTGAGGAGAATGTAAGCGTTGAAATAAAACCAATTATGCTGCAGATGATTCAGAATATGGGTCAATTTAGAGGATTACAAGGAGAAGACCCGCATGTGCATTTGACGAATTTTGTAGACATGTGCAGCATATTCTCCATGCCTGATGTGACTCAAGAAAGACTTAGGTTATATCTTTTCCTATACACACTGCGGGATGAAGCAAAGAGGTGGGCTCAGTCATTAGAGCCGAATGAGATTAAAGCATGGGAACAGTTGGTTGATAGGTTCATGAATAAATTCTTCCTTCCAGCCGTCAACGCAAGAAAACGGAGGGATGTGCTGAATTTTGAGCAAAAGGATTATGAAAGCTTGAGCACCGCATGGGTGCGATTCCGACAGTTAGTGAAGAGCTGATGGAAACCTTTTATAATGGCTTAGACCAATCAACGCAAGCAGTTGCCGATGCCTCCGCAGAAGGAAGATTAATGAACAGATCATATACGGAAGCAAAGAATATCTTGGATTGCATCTTGCGATATTTTAATGAGTGGATTGATACCGGGATTGAGGTAAGAGGTCTAGAGCAAGAAAGAGTAGAAAGTGTTGATGTGTCAACTGATACAATGAGCGCACTAGTCGATTAAATGACCACCGTGACCTCACTTCTCTAGACGAAGGCTAACCAACAGAGAACTCTCTCTCAAGGATCAGCGCAAGTTAATGTGGTGACTCACATGGCCATAATGAATTGCGTCAAATGTGGAGAGGACATCCAGTAGAACTCTGCCCAGGGAATCAACAACCC
The DNA here is from genome assembly GCF_027475165.1 of Benincasa hispida. Taxonomy (NCBI): domain Eukaryota; kingdom Viridiplantae; phylum Streptophyta; class Magnoliopsida; order Cucurbitales; family Cucurbitaceae; genus Benincasa; species Benincasa hispida. The sequence continues at coordinate 8,443,044 of NC_143482.1, read as the reverse complement.
GTATATTCTGTCTACGATGAATCGGTTGGCAACATCTACAACCCTGGTTGGTGGGATCATCCAACTTCAAGTTGGGACGGGAATCACAACCAGGGGGGGCATAGTTTCTATCAGAACAGTTATCAAGGGGATAGAGGCAACCCTCCGGTCTTCATTACTCCGGACTGTAACCCAGGTAATTCTCAAGGTATACCACCCTGTGACTAACCGTTCTTATATGTGGCACCTCGTCTCTGGAGACATCATTAAAATAGTACATTGAAAAGAGCAAGGCAATGAGACAATCGCAAGCTGACTCCTTTAAAGAATTAGAAGAGCAGATAGATCAGCTTACGAGGGAATTAAAGAAGAAAGTGCCTAGTACGTGGCACAGCAACTCAGGAGCATCGGGGTAGTGAGGTAAAGAACAGTGTCATGCAGTGACATTAAGAAGTTGCAAAACAACAACCCCTATGCCATCAGTACCAGATGCGACAACAACACCAGTAGATTTGACTGTTGATGATGATCAATCAATTAATAGTGGAAAAATTACCAATTCAGAAGCTACAAAAGACGAATCTCCTCAAGGCTTGAATTCTCAATCAACGCAACCTCCAGATAATGAAACACAACAACAACAGGACCTCAACAAACAACCAACGCAACAAGAAGTAAGGCGGGATCCTCCAACTTTCTCGTCCAGGCTGAAGAAGAAAGACGATAGTAAGCAATTTCAGAGGTTCTTGGACGTTCTCTGATAGCTACACATTAACATTCCCTTAATAGAAGCACTAGAGCAGATGCCGAGTTATGTAAAATTTCTCAAGGATATACTTGCCAATAAAAGAAAAATCGGGGAAAATGAAACAGTTGTGCTAACATATGAATGCAGCACATTGTTTCAAAACCATACCCCACTAAAATGAAGAACCCTAGGAGTTTTACATTGCCCTGCACGATAGGAGGGAAGATGGTTGGGAATGCGCTGTGCGATTTAGGGGCAAGCATAAATCTAATGCCTTTATCGATTTTTAAGAAATTGGATATCGACAACACAAGACCAACTATGATCACATTACAGTTGGCCGATAGATCAATAAAGCATCATGAGGGCAAGATAGAGGATGTACTCGTGCAAGTGGATAAGTTTATCTTTCCAGTAGATTTTGTCATATTGGATTATGAAGCTGATAGAAAAGTCCCTATCATCTTGACTCGCCCATTTCTCGCAACAAAGCGAGCACTGATCGATGTGCAAAAAGGGGAATTGACCATTAGGGTCGATGACCAGGAAGTAAAATTCAACGTGTTTAATGCATTGAAGTACCCAGGTGATATGGAAAACTGCCAATATATTGAGGAACTGCGGGAAGAACATTGACACGAACCCCTGAAGGAGTAGGAGGAAGAAGATCTTGAAATCGGTGCAATATTGAAGGAGTACTGCGCCGCAATTTATACTGAATAAAATTTTAAACCACTCAAGTTATCTGAACGGACCTCACAACGCATTAAGCCATCTTTGAAAGAGCCACCTGTGCTAGAGTTAAAGCCGTTACCCGTGCACCTTAAGTATGCTTACTTAGGAAGTAACAACACGTTACCAGTTATCATTTCCGCATCGCTGAGTAAGAAGAAAGAAGATGTGCTCATATAGATCCTAAGAAATAACGCAAAGGCCTTAGGATGGACCTTGGTGGACATTCGAGGAATCAGTCCCTCGTATTGTATGCACAAGATTCGTCTGGAAGAAGGAAAGTCAGGATCGGTAGAAAGGCAACGCCGCTTGAACCCGACTATGAGGGAGGTCGTAAAGAAAGAAATAGTGAAGTGGTTGGATGCAGGAGTCATCTACCTGATATCTGATAGTAGCTGGATGAGCCCAGTGCAGTGTGTTCCAAAGAAGGAGGGATGACAGTTGTCACTAATGACAAGAATGAATTAATTCCCACAAGAACGACTACGAGGTGAGGAATTTGAATGGATTATCGCAAGTTAAACTTGGCCACTAAAAAGGACCACTTTCCACTCCCGTTCATTGATCAGATGCTAGATAGACTTGTGGGGAATGGATTTTCCTGTTTTCTTGACGGCTATTAAGGGTATAATCAAATAGAAATTGCGTCGAAAGATCAGGATAAGACAACATTCACGTGCCCATTTGGTATGTTTGCATTTTGACGCATGCCATTTGGACTCTGTAATGCGCTAGGCACTTTCCAATGCATGATGGCAATATTCTCAGATTACTTGAAGGAGTTAGTTGAGGTATCCATAGATGATTTTTCAGTCTTTGGTAATAATTACGACTCCTGTCTATCTAACCTTGAAAAGGTCTTGAAGAGATGTGTGGCAACAAATCTTGTTTTGAACTGGGAAAAATGCCAAGATCTATAAGGAGAAAACCAAGAAGTGGCATGATGACCACATAAATGACCGAACATTAACCGAAGGACAACAGGTATTATTATTTAATGCTCGTTTGCGGTTGTTCCTAGGGAAGTTGAAATCTCGCTGGTCTGGGCCGTTCAAAATCAAGACTATCTTTCTTCACGGCGCAGTGGAACTAACAACTTTAGATGGGAACAATGCATTTAAAGTCAATGGTCAATGGATTAAACCGTACTACGGAGGTGACTTCGAGCGACGCATGGATACCATTGACTTAGGCAAGCAGGATTAAACCGTTTGCGGGGGAAACGATTGCGGTAATTTTGAGAACTTCTTTCAATCAACATCCCTATTTATCTTTACGTGCTTTCTTTATAGTTTTCTTTTACTGCTTTCTAAATCTCGTTATTTACTGCTTTTTAGGAGTAGCATTTAATGCTTTCTGTAATTCTCTTCAATTTAATTTTTCATGTCATGTTTAAATTCCTTTAATTTGTATACATTAATAGCGCTGTTCTTTAATTTCCGTGAATGATTGGATGAAACATTAGACACCGCAAAGTCTTTTCGACTTGCGTTTTGATGACTTAAAAAGAAGAAAATTGGTATATACTGCGATGATGGGTGCATTGTGTGTTAACAAAAGACAACCTTGTGTTCATTACACCCAAAAGCATTGCGTTGAGGGGTGTGTTGCGCGCATATGTATTCTTTGCCTGTCCTTAGTGAAAAGGCACTATGTTGAGGTAGTGATGCGCTGGTAGAGATACCATGCGCCCGATCCTCTAGAAATGTGTTGAATTAAGGGGTGTGTTGCAGGAGTACATGCGGTGTTGCCTACCCTCAGCAAAAATGTCTTTGCGTTAATAGAAGCGCGGTGTTAATTTTTAGCATGCACCCATTTGAATCAAATTCAAAAAGATAATAGCTCTATTCTTTGATTCATTGTATAGGCAACAATTTTGTATTGCGTTAATTTTTAATTATTTGTATACTTTGTTAATATTCAATACAAATGAGTACATATTCACTCCTTTTTGCCTGTGCCTTTTTCTTTATCATCCTTTGACAATATTTGCGATGTTCTGACCTTTTATTTCTTTGCGTTATTTGTTGTGTTGCCATGATATATAATATGTTTATACTTAGAAACATTTCCCATACTTTGTAAATTCTGACTAACACTTAGTTAATTCTTAGTTTAGCAGTACTTTACCTTTTATCTTTAAAAGTTCTGCTCAAATCTTCTTTTTGAAATTTTTATTCTAAGTGTTTGTCTAGTCTATCCAAACAACGCAATGAGGGCCTTGTTCGTCTTTAAATTTGGGGGTGGAGTAGGTCTGAGCAGATAAGATCAAGAATATGCGATCTTCAAGAAAATGCATTCATTTTCATTTAATATATATATATATATATATATATTTAGCTTATACAAAACTCCAATGTCAGCGCAAGGGAAAACCTAAAAAATGTTCCCAACCTGATAAGAGTTTAGTTGTTAAAGGAGCCTACTCATAGTTGGATATTCGTATGACACCTGTAGGAGCAAGCCAAAATGAAGGTGGGTTTCCAAGAACAATGCAGTATGAAAAGAGAAAATTGCAAAAGAAAAATAAAAGAGTGTAAGAGACAACTCCTCTGAATATCATGAGTTAAAGTTGAAATTGGCACACAACCGTGGTTGGATGTTCGCATGACACCCGTGAGAACAAACCAAAATAAAGGGTGTAACCATGACCAACAGTCTCTAATAAATGACGCAAAGTTTGACCACCACATATAGACATATTAAGTTGTTTTGACAAAGAAGAGATAAACATTCTATTTTAAAAAAACTAGAAAAGCATCTTTGAGCAGAATTTTGTTATATAGAAGAATAAAGTAGGGTTTTGTTAAGAATTAGCAAGGATAGAAGGAAATTGTGTTGTAAGAAATGTGCCTAAGTGTAACATTCGAAGCAACCAATCGATGCAAAAATATAGGATAGGAATTGAGCATCATTGCCTTAGTAGAAGATATGCATGAGGACAAGCCTATATCTAAATTTGAGGGTGTCCGATTTAAAATTTTCGCCCGGTGAAAAGTTCAAGCACAAAAATTAGGCCTCAAGGCAGCCCCGTTGGGCCCGGGGGCCGTTTGGGGCACCAAATGAGCTATATTCCCAAAACAATATGGCGCACGACTTTTTCTCATTGTTCTGAACCCCTGGGTCCAATTTCAAATTTTAGCCCGACGGGAAGTTTGCGCATAAAAATTGGGCCTTGAGGCAGCCCCACAAGGCCCGGGAACCGTTTGGGGCACAAAATGAGCCCCGTTACTAAAACCATCTGGCACATGGCTTTTTCTCATCATTTTGAACCCTTAGGTCCGCTTTCAAATTTTAGCACAATAGAAAGTTCGCGCACAAAAATTGGGTCCCAGGACAACCCCACCATTGAGGGAGCCATTTGAGGCACCAAATGAGCTTCGTTCCAAAAACCGTCTGGCACATGACTTTTTCTCATCGTTCTAAATCGTTGGTTCATTTTCAAATTTTTCTCGGCTGAAGTTTGTCCACAAAAATTTGGCATCAAAGTAGCCCCATCGGGCCCATGAGCCGTTTAGGGTACCAAATGAGCTCAGTTCCCAAAACCATCTGGTGCACGACTTTTTCTCATTGTTTTGACCCCTTGGTCTATTTTCAAATACTTCCCGATAGAAAGTTCATGCACAAAAATTGGGCCCTGGGGAAGCCCCACCGGGCCCAAGAGCCGTTTGGGGCACCAAATGGGCTCTGTTCCCAAAACTGTCTAGCGCACGACTTTTTCTCATCGTTCTGAACCCCTGTGGTGAAGAAGGTCGTCAAAAAGGAGATTATCAAGTGGCTGAATGCGGGCATTATCTATCCCATTGCAGATAGCATGTGGGTCAGCCCCGTGCAATGTGTGCCGAAGAAGGGAGGAATGACGGTAGTCTCAAATGAGAACAATGAATTAATACCGCAAAGGACCATCACTGGATGGCTCATCTGCATGGACTACCACAAATTGAATGCGGCCACAAAGAAAGATCACTTCCCTTTGCCATTCATCGATCAAAGCTGGACAGATTAACAGGGAACGATTTTTATTGCTTCTTGGATGGATATGCCGGGTATAATCAGCTCATGATAGCTCCTGAAGACCAAGACAAGACCACATTCACCTGCCCATACGGGACATTTTCTTTTCGCTGCATGTCGTTTGGCCTCTGCAATGCACCAAGCACGTTTCAGAGGTGCATGATGGCGATCTTTTCAGATTATCTCGAGGACTTAGTAGAAATATTTATGGATGACTTCTCCATTTATGCGGACACTTATGAAGTCTGCCTGGCCAATCTAGAGAAAATTCTGAAAAGATGTGAAGAGACAAACCTGGTGCTCAATTGGGAAAAATGTCACTTCATGGTAAAGGAGGGAATAGTGTTGGGACACAAGGTCTCCTGAGAAGGGTTGGAGGTGGACAAAGCAAAGATTGACGCAATTGAAAAGCTTCCACCTCCCACCAACGTGAAGGCTGTGTGAAGCTTCTTGGGGCATGCCAGCAAGACCACTGAGTGTGTTGTTAGAGGCAGACAAGAAGTTTGAATTTGACAACAATTGCCTCAACGCATTCAAAATTTTAAAAGATGCGTTGATTACCGCACCCATCTTGATTGCGCCGGATTGGACACTCCCATTCGAACTCATGTGCGATGCAAGTGGGTATGCGATGGGAGCTGCATTAGCGCAAAAGAAGAAAACTATTTTGCACCCCATCACATATGCGAGTAAAACTCTGAACTCTGCTCAACTTAATTATACTAGTATTGAAAAAGAGCTCCTGGCTGTGATTTTTGCGTTGGAAAAATTCCGGGCATATCTATTGGGAACAAGGTACTCATTCACACTGATCACTCGACAATCAAATATCTGATGATAAAGAAGGATGCAAAGTCAAGGTTGATCAGATGGGTTCTCCTCCTTCAAGAATTTGATATCGAGATAATTGATCGGAAAGGGACAGAGAAAAGTTGCGGATCACTTGTCCAGATTAGAAAATTCTGAGGTTGACCACAATGAATCTGAAGTGAGTGTCGTGTTCCCGGCTAATGACTTGGGATTTGATCGTGTGTAATGTGCATGCATGATGATGTGCTACAAGCTCATGTTGCCATAAACGTGTAACGCAAAATGTAATCTTATGCTGTGTTATTGCTCATGCACATTTTATGCGATACTACTTCTAGATATATGCTTGTAGTATGCTATGGAGTAATGCATTGTCACAAGTTTCCTTGCACTGAAACCAAGTATAATTCCAACGCAAGTTTCTCAGAGTAATCCGAGGTCGAACATAGGGATTGTTGTCGTTAATGTGTAACATTTGTGATATATGCGACCGGTTTTTACAAGATTGTGTGTTTGTACAGAAAAGTAAATTGCGGTAAAGTAAAAATGTGCAGATAAACTAAAGTTGCGTTAATAAAATAAATTGCGATGAAAATAAACCTAAGCTAATGTGATGCAAGATACAAGATAGATGATATACACGATACTGAGTTCGAGACTGACTGTGAAGTTTATACAAAGGATCGTGGTATGCGATGGCAAGTCTTTATGGATGAATCAGAAGGAGAAAGAATAATTAGTACAAACGTCGTAAGTTTTTTTAATTGCGTTAAAGATGTAACTAAGGTTCCGCTTTCCCTTGGCGTACACCTCTTGGTGATCGGCCGCGTTCCCATATCTCTATGGTGAAACAGGGATGAACGTGGTGAACGCAAGGTGTCTTCCATCTCTAGAAGTTCTTGCTTTAGTTAACGCAATCTTCCAACTGTGTCTCGATAGACAATATGGCATCTTCACTTCTGCTCTCATAGGTGAAGATGTTGTCTAGCATGCCTTGACGAAACTTAATTATTTCCTTAACCCAATTAATATACTTGTTTAATTATTGCTAATTACCCATGGGATTAAGAAAACGTCATGGAGAAAATGAATTATGGGTGAACGGAAATAGACAGAGAAATGATCATGGAAATGATCATAACATTCAATACTAAGATTAAGCGTCTGATACATGGTGTGAATGATAGGGATTAAGAAGATGAGTACAAGTGATGATAAAGAGATAGAAACAAATACAGAAGACTGTCAACGTCTTGACATAGATCTGAACGGAGGTTTTGCTTGCCAGCGTGTGGAATGGATGAATAGAAGAGCTTCCCTCTCAGGCTTGCTCGTTTGGTAGAGGTGACCTTCGTACAGAGCTTTGACGGCGGGGATCGGAAGGATTATTTGCCCGGAGACTCACCTCTCAGCCTTGTCTCTTCATTCTTCCCAAATCTACTCTGATCAGTCGCTCAATCAGTCTCTCTCTCATATCAGTATATACACTTCTCTCTGTATTCAAGCATCCCTTTTCAGTGGAATAGCCGGAGCTATTTATAGGCTAAGCTTTGACTCTCTGACTTGTGGTCCCTACTTTATTGTTAAGGCAGTTCCTGAAATGGTGGAGAGAATATTCCTTCTGTTACGCAATCAATCCCGTCCGAAATGCACAACGGTCAGTGTACACGCATCAGAATTCTCTGCATTTGCGTTGCTCTTCACATCTTCGATCGTTTGCCCGCATGCGGTGTTGTTTTTTATTACCGCATGAGGTTGAAGTTGCATTGATCGCTTAGCTCTTGATCAATTATCGCATGCACCGTCGTTGCGTTGATCATCTATTCATTCCTGAATGATGGGCGCAATGCGACATAGATGCGTTGTTCTTTTTATCTTGAGCCTTGAACGCATGCGGTGACTTGATTTCCTGCAAAACAGACTTGAAATATCCTTTTCTACCATCGCAATGATGTTAGTAGGTGTATTGACAACAATTTATAATTCTCGCATTTCTTAGCCAATTTTTATACAATCGACGCAACTTTCCTTTCTTTTGGCTGCAATATTTAAATAAAACAATATAAATAACTTTTATTTCTACAAGTTATCACACCCCCAAATTTAGATATATTCTTGTCCTCAAGCATATCTTCTACTAAGGCAATATTGTTCTATTCCTATCCTAAATTTTGCATCGATTGGTTGCTCCGAATTGTCCACCTAGGCAACATTACTTAACAGTACAATTTCCTTCTATACTTGATAATTTCTAACAAAGCCCTACTTTATTCTCCTATACCTCAAATTTCTGCTCAAAAATGCTTTTCTAGTTTTAAAAAGAATGTTTACCTCTTCTTGTGAAAACAACTTGATGCGTCTAGATGCGATGGTCAAATTTGCATCATTTATTAGAAACTATTGATCATGGTTATACCCTTCGTTTTGGCTTGTTCCCACGGGTGTCATGCAAACATCCAACTACGGTTGTGTGCCAATCTCAACTTTAACTCTTGAATTTCAGAGGAGTTATCTCTTATTTCTTTTATTTTTTCCTTTTTCTCATCTTTCTCTTTTCATATTGAGTTGTTCTTGGAAACCCACCTTCGTTTTGGCTTGCTCCCATGGGTATCATGCGAACATCCAACTACGAGCAGGCTTCTTTCACAACTTAACTCTTATCAGGTTGGGATTTTTTTGGAGTTTCCCTTGCACTGACATTGGAGTTTATATGAAAACAATTTTTTTTTTTAATGATAGAAACACATTTTTCTTAATGACCGCATCACTTAATCTCCTCTGCTCAGACCTTCTCCACCCCCAAATTTAGAGATGCGCAAGGTCTTCATTGCGTTGTTTGGACAGAATAGACAAACACTTAGACAAAATTTCAAAAAGAAGGTTTGAGCAGAATTTTGAAGGATAAAATTTAAAATAGTGCTATAGCCACGAATTAACTAAGTGTTAGTTAGAAAATACAAAGTGTGGGAAATGTTACTAAGTGTATGCATATTATACATCATGGCAGCACAATGAATAACACAAAATAGAAGATCAAGAATATCGCAAATAATGACAAAGGATGATAAAGAAGAGGCTATTGCGTACTTGAAAGAATTGTTACTTAGTTGTATTAAAAATTAACTAAGTATACAAGGAATTACAATTAACACAACACAAAATTTTTATCATGTACAAAGAATCAAAGAATCAGCTTCTTTACATAGAAAAATAATAAATGAAGTTATCTTTTGTTTTTGATTCAGACGGATGCACGATTAAAAATTAACACCATGCTTCCATTAATGCAAATACATTTTTGCTGATGATGGGCAACAACGCATGTATCATTACAACAAACCATTTAACTCAATGCGTTTCTAGAGGACGGGCGCACGATATTTCTACTAGCGCAACACTACCTCAACATAGTGCGTTTTCACTAAGGATGGGCTAACAATACATATGAGCACAACACACCTCTCAACGCAATGCATTTGGGTATAATGGACGCAAAGTGTATCTGTTATCATGAAATGAACCCATCATCGCATTGCATACAAATTTTTTTTTGTTTCCTTCTTTAATTCGTCAATAACGCAAGTCAAAAAGACATTGCGGTGTTCATCGTTTTATTCAGTCATTCACAGAAATTGTAAGAACAGCGCTACTGATGCATATTAAACATGACATGGAAATACACAAATGAATTAAATTGAAGGTAAATACAGAAAGCATTAAAGGCTAATTCTAATAACCAGTAAATAACGTAATTTTAGAAAGCAGTATATAAAAGCTGTAAGGAAAGAAATTAAACATAGATATAGGGGTGCTAATTGGAAGAGTTTTCAGAATTACCGCAACAGCATCCCCTACAAGCGGTTAATCCTACTTGCTCAAGTCAATGGTCTCCATGTGTCAATCCACATCGCCCCCGTAATAAGGCTTAATTCGTTGACCATTGACTTTAAATGCGTTGTTTCTGTCTTTAGTTGTCAGTCCCACTGCGCCGTTGGGAAATATAGTCTTGATGCGAAATGGCCTAGACCAGTGAAACTTCAACTTCCTTGGAAACAATCGCAAACGTGCGTTAAACAATAATACCTGTTGACCTTCGATGAATGTTCGGTTGTTTATGCGGTCATCATGCCACTTCTTGGTTCTCTCCTTATAGATCTTGGCATTTTCGTAAGCATCTCTTCACCATTCGACCAACTGGTTTAGTTGCAACTTCCGAACTTTCCCTACACTTGTGATCAAAGTTCAACTTTTTGCATGCCCACATCGCCTTGTGTTCCAACTCAAGAGGCAGATGACAAGCTTTTCCAAAGACCAGGGCATATGAGGACATGCCGATTGGAGTTTTAAAGGCAGTTTTATATGCCCACAACACTTCATCGAGCTTGGGTGACCAATCCTTCCTGGACGTACTGACTACCTTCTCCAAGATAGTTTTTATCTCTCGGTTAGAAATCTCTGCCTGCCCATTAGTTTGTGAGTGATAAGTGGTAGCAACTCTATGGTTGACGTTAAATTTAGTCAACAGGTTGGTAATTATGCGGTTGATGAAATGTGAGCCCTCATCGCTGATTAAGGCCCGTGGCGTTCCATATCGAGCAAAGATATTCTTCTTGAGAAATTTTGCCATCGTGGCCGCATCATTCTTAGCACATGTGATGGCCTCAACCCACTTTAATACGTAATCAACCACGACTAGGATGTATTGATGACCTTCTGATGGTGGAAATAGGCCCATAAAGTCGATTCCCCATACATCAAATAATTCAATCTCCAAGATTGACGTCAAAGGCATTTCATTTCTTCTAGACATGTTCCCCATTCTCTGGCATCTGTCACACTACACAACATGGGCATGAGCATCCTTAAATAGTGTTGGCCAGAAATAGCCATTCTGTAGGACCTTTGCGGCGGTCCTCTGCCCCCCAAAATGTCCTCCATAAGGGGACTCATGACAAAGCTCTAGAATGTGCTTGACTTCATGCTCAGGGACGCATCGACATAAAATGTGATCAGGTCCAAGTCGATACAGAAAGGGGTCATCCCAGAAATAAAGCTTGACGTCATGTCTCAGCTTCTTCTGCTGGTAAGTATAATCCTCTAGTACTTGGCCATAAATGATGAAGTTCACAATGTCCACATACCAGGGAACATTAATACCTACCGACATCAGCAGCTCATCAGGGAATCTTTCTTCAATATCTTTTTCTTTCTCCTGAACCTCGCAATTCTCCAATCTTGAAAGATGATCAGCGACTTGGTTTTCGGTGCCCTTCCGGTCCTTAATTTCTAGGTCAAACTCTTGCAGAAGCAACACCCACTGTATTAGTCTCGGTTTCGCATCCTTCTTTGTCATAAGATATTTGATCACAGAATGATCAGTATACACCACAACGTTTGTTCCGATTAAGTACTGTCGGAATTTCTCTAGTGCAAATACCATCGTGAGCATTTCTTTTTCTATGGTTGTATAATTCTCCTACGCACCATTCAACGTTTTGCTAGCATAATAGATAGGATACAATACCTTATCCTTGCGTTGACTCAAAACTGCGCCTACAACATATCCACTAGCGCCGCACATCAACGTAAACGGTTGTGTCCAATCCGGCTCAATCAGAATGGGTGCGGTGATGAGCGCATTCTTCAGTGTGTGGAATGCTTCAATGCACGCATCATCAAAATCATATTCGCGGTCAGCCTCAAGGAGCACACTTAGGGGCCTTGCGATTTGGGAGAAGTTGCGAATAAATCTTCGATAAAACCCCGCATGTCCCAGAAAGCTCCCAAGTGTTTTCACGCTCACTGGTGGGGGTAGCTTGGAAATTGCATCGATTTTCGCCTGATCAACTTCCAATCCTGCCTTCGATATTTTGTGACCTAGCACAATTCCTTCTTCAACCATAAAGTGACATTTCTCCCAGTTCAGAACAAGATTAGTTTCCACACATCCCATCAAGACTTTCTCAAGATTAGATAAACAGGAGTTATAATTATTTTCGAAGACTAAAAAATCATCCATAAATACCTCGACTGACTCTTCCAAGTAATCTGAAAATATCGCCATCATACATCGTTGGAAAGTACCTAGTGCATTGTAGAGCCCAAATGTATGCGACAGAATGCAAACGTGCCAAATGGGCACGTGAAGGTTGTCTTATCTTGATCCTTCAGCGTAATTGCAATTTGGTTGTACCCTGAGTAGCCGTCAAGAAAACAGAAGAATTCATTCCCAGCAAGTCGTTTTAACATCTGATCAATAAACAGGAGTGGGAAGTGGTCCTTTTTAGTGGCCAAATTTAATTTGCGATAATCCATATAGATTTTCCACCCCGTAGTTGTCCTTGTGGAAATTAACTCATTCCTGTTGTTAGTGACGACTGTCATTCCCCCTTTCTTCGGAATGCATTGCACTGGGCTCACCCAGCTGCTATCTGATATAGGGTAAATGACGCCTGCATCCAACCACTTCACTATTTCTTTCTTCACAACCTCCCTCATGGTAGTGTTCAAGCGACGTTGCCTTTCTATCAATCCCGTTCTTCCTTCTTCTAGACGAATCTTGTGCATGCAATATGAGGGACTGATTCCTCGAATGTCTGTTAAGGTCTATCCTAAAGCCTTTGCGTTGTTTTTCAGGATCTGGATAAGTGCATCCTCCTTCTCCTTATTCAGCTAGGCAGATATAATAACCGGTAACATGTTATTACCTCCTAAGTAAGCGTATTTGAGGTGCACAGGTAACAACTTCAATTTTAACACAGGTGGTTCTTCTAAGGATGGCTTACTGCATTGCGATTTTCGTTCAGATAACTTGAGTGTTTCAAAATTTGATTTAACTTGTATTGCGGCGCAATCCTCCTCCCACATTGCGCCGATTCCAAATTCTTCTTCTTTCAACTCTTTCTAGGGGTTCGTGCCAAGGTTCTTCTTGAAATTCCTCAACATATTGACAATTCTCCATATCACTCGGGTATTTCAACGCGTTGAGAACGTTGAACTGCACTTTCTGATCGTCAACCCTGATGGTCAGTTCTCCCTTTTGTACATCGATCAGTGCTCGCCCTGTTGCAAGAAATGGGCAACCTAAGATGATAGGCACCTCTCTGTCAGCTTCATAATCTAATATGATAAAGTCAGTAGGGAAGATGAACTTATCTAGTTGCACGAGTGCATCCTCTATTTTGCCCTTGGGATGCGTTATAGATCTATTGGCCAACTGCAATGTAATTGTGGTTGGTCTTGCATTGCTGATATTTATCTTCTTGAAGATCGACAATGGCTTTAAGTTTATACTCGCCCCTAAATCACACAGCGCATTTCCGACCTTCTTCCCTCCTATTGAGTAAGGCAATGTAAAACTCCCAGGATCTTTCATTTTGGTGGGGATGTTGTTCTGAAATAGTGCACTGTATTCATATGTTAATGCAACTGTTTCATTTTCCCCGATCTTTCTTTTGTTAGCAAGTATATCCTTAAGGAATTTCACATAGCTCGACATCTGTTCCAAAGCTTCTACTAAGGGAATGTTGATGTGTAGTTGTCGAAGGACATCTAGGAACCTCTAAAATTGCTTATTATCATCTTTCTTCTTCAGCCTGGACGGGAAAGGTGGAGGATTCTGCCGTACTTCCTGTTCAACTGGCTACTCATTGAGGTTCTGTGCTTTCTATGTGTTAGTAATTAGAGGTTGCGTTGATTTTGATTCAAGTCTTGCTGAGATTCATCTCTTATAGATGTGCTTACTTCTGAACTGGTGATTCTATCATTAGTGGTTGATTGGTCATCGTTGGTTGCTAAATCTACTGATCTTGTTATTGAATCTGGTACAGGTGGCATAGAGGCTATTGTCTTACCACTTCTCAATGTCACTGCTTGACATTGCTCTTTACCATGTGACCCCGATGCTCCCAAACTGCTGGGCAGCCTACCAATCGTTTCATTCTTAAGTTCAATCGCAAGCTGTTCAACTTGGTTCTCCAGCCCTCTAAGGGAGGAAGCTTGCGATTGTCTAATTGCCTTGCTCTTCTCGATATAATGTTTCAACAACATTTCCAGAGACAAGGTACTACAAGAGGTATCAGAAAAGAACGGTTGTTCATAGGGTTGTATACTTTGAGAATTACCTGAGCTGTGATCCTGATTAATGAAGGCCGAAGGGTTGCCTCGATTCCCCTGGTAACTATTCTCATGATCACTTTGGCTCCCCTAGTTGTGATTCCCATCCCAACTGAAAGTTGGGTGATTTCGTCAACTAGGGTTGTAGGTGTTGCCGAACGGTTCATTGGAGACAGAGTATACGGGTTGTTGATTCCACGGGCAGACTTCCACTAAATGTCCCTCTCCAGATTGAACGAAATTCATTGTGGCCAAGCGTGTCAACGCAATTCATTGTGGAAGTCTGCCCGTGGAATCAACAACCCGTATACTCTATCTCCAACATCCTTCTCCATATTGAACGTAATTCATTGCGGCCACGTGTGTTAACGCATTGATTTGCGCTGATCCTTGAGAGAGATATCTTTGTTGATTAGCCATAGTCTGGAAGAGCGAGGTTATTGTGGTCATTTGGTCTACCAGGGTACTCATTGCATCAGTTAGTACAACGACATCTTCTGCTCTTTCTTGCTCCAAACCTCTTTCCTCAAACTTGGTATCTAACCATTCATCTGAATTTCGTGAAATGCGATCTAAGATGCTCTTTGCTTCCATAGACGACCTGTCCATTAATCCTTCTGCTGCGGAGGCATCAACAACTGCTTGCGTTGTTTGATCCAAGCCATTGTAAAAAGTCTCCATCAGAATGCAATCGAGAATCTCGATATGCGGACAGCTCTTCACTAATTGTCTGAATCGCACTTAGGAAGTGCTCAAAGTTTCATAGCTCTTCTGTTCGAAATTCACCACATCCCTCTGTCTCCTTGCGTTGACGGCTGAAGGGAAGAATCTGTTCATGAACCTTTCAACCAACTGATCCCATGCGTTAATCTCATCTGGCTCTAATGACTAAGCCCACCTCTTTGTTTCATCTCGCAGTGTATGCAGGAAGAGATATAATCGAAGTCCTTCTTAAGTCACACCAGGTATGGAGAATGCACTGCACATGTCTATAAAGCTAGTCAAATGAGCATGCAGTTCTTCTCCTTGTAATCCTCCAAATTGTCCCGCATTTTGGATCATTTGCAGCATAATTGGTCTTATCTCAAGACTTGCATTCTCTTCAACTGTAGGTCTTGAAATTCCTGGCGAGAAGTTATGAAAATCTGGTGCCGCATAGTTTCTCATTCGGATGTTGCGGTCAGCCGCAAGAAAAACTGGATCTTGCCTCAGTCGGTTCACCTCTTGATTCCCTATGGGTGCCTCATTGTTATCTTCCATATTTATTCACGGCTTAAGTCGGCCCTGATATGCTTTTTCGCAAAAAATATACCTAATCTCTGGGTCAGCTTAGAATTTCTGGATCGCTCCAGTACTCATAAATCGTCAGACTGCTCTCCGCGATAAACAACCATTACAAAGAGATCTGTCCTATAAAACATCACAAACGTACTCAACACTAACCTTTACCAATCCCCGACAACGGCACCATAAACTTGATGACTTGGGATTTGATCATGTGTAATGTGCATGCATGATGATGTGCTATGAGCTCATGTTGCCACAAACGTGTAATGCAAAATGTAATCTTATGCTGTGTTATTGCTCATGCACATTTTATGCTTGTAGTATGCAATGGAGTAATGCGTTGTAACAAGTTTCCTTGCGCTAAAACCAAGTATAATTCCAATGCAAGTTTCTCAGAGTAATCCGAGGTCGAACACAGGGATTGTTGTCATTAATGTGTTACATTTGTGATATATGCGACCGGTTTTTACAATTAATAAAGATTGTGTGTTTGTACAGAAAAGTAAATTGCGGTAAAGTAAAAATGTGCAGATAAACTAAAGTTGCGTTAATAAAATAAATTGCGATGAAAATAAACCTAAGCTAATGTGATGCAAGATACAAGATAGATGATATACACGATACTGAGTTCGAGACTGACTGTGAAGTTTATACAAAGGATCGTGGTATGCGATGGCAAGTCTTTATGGATGAATCAGAAGGAGAAAGAATAATTAGTACAAACGTCTCAAGTTTTTTTAATTGCGTTAAAGATGTAACTAAGGTTCCGCTTTCCCTTGGCGTACACCTCTTGGTGATCGGCCGCGTTCCCATATCTCTATGGTGAAACAGGGATGAACGTGGTGAACGCAAGGTTTCTTCCATCTCTAGAAGTTCTTGCTTTAGTTAACGCAATCTTCCAACTGTGTCTCGATAGGCAAAATGGCATCTTCACTTCTGCTCTCATAGGTGAAGATGTTGTCTAGCATGCCTTGACGAAACTTAATTATTTCCTTAACCCAATTAATATACTTGTTTAATTATTGCTAATTACCCATGGGATTAAGAAAACGTCATGGAGAAAATGAATTATGGGTGAACGGAAATAGACAGAGAAATGATCATGGAAATGATCATAACATTCAATACTAAGATTAAGCGTCTGATACATGATGTGAATGATAGGGATTAAGAAGATGAGTACAAGTGATGATAAAGAGATAGAAACAAATACAGAAGACTGTCAACGTCTTGACATAGATCTGAACGGAGGTTTTGCTTGCCAGTGTGTGGAATGGATGAATAGAAGAGCTTCCCTCTCAGGCTTGCTCGTCTGGTAGAGGTGACCTTCGTACAGAGCTTTGACGGCGGGGATCGGAAGGATTATTTGCCCGGAGACTCACCTCTCAGCCTTGTCTCTTCATTCTTCCTAAATCTACTCTGATCAGTCGCTCAATCAGTCTCTCTCTCATATCAGTATATACACTTCTCTCTGTATTCAAGCATCCCTTTTCAATGGAATAGCCGGAGCTATTTATAGGCTAAGCTTTGACTCTCTGACTTGTGGTCCCCACTTTATTGTTAAGGCAGTTCCTGAAATGGTGGAGAGAATATTCCTTCTGTTACGCAATCAACCCCGTCCGAAATGCACAACGGTCAGCTGTACACGCATCAGAATTCTCTGCATTTGCGTTGCTCTTCACATCTTCGATCGTTTGCCCGCATGCGGTGTTGTTTTTTATTACCGCATGCGGTTGAAGTTGCATTGATCGCTTAGCTCTTGATCAATTATCGCATGCACCGTCGTTGCGTTGATCATCTATTCATTCCTGAATGATGGGCGCAATGCGACATAGATGTGTTGTTCTTTTTATCTTGAGCCTTGAACGCATGCGGTGACTTGATTTCCTGCAAAACAGACTTGAAATATCCTTTTCTACCATCGCAATGATGTTAGTGGGTGTATTGACAACAATTTATAATTCTCGCATTTCTTAGCCAATTTCTATACAATCGACGCAAATTTCCTTTCTTTTGGCTGCAATATCTAAATAATACAGTATAAATAACTTGTATTTCTACAAGTTATCATTGGACGAGAAGAACTGCCCTGGTATGCAGACATCGTTAATTATTTGGTTTGTGAAAAATTTCCTTAAGATTACACATATCATCAACAGAAGAAGCTCAAGCATGAATGCAAGCATTATTATTGGGATGAGCTGAATCTATATAAAAGAGGTGCAGACCAAATCGTTCGATTATGCGTACCAAATACTGCTCAACAACACATATTGTCATAGTGCCACGATTCGCCATATGGAGGGCACTTTGGAAGAAAACATACTGCAGCCAAAGTTTTGCAAAGTGGATTCTTCTGGCCGTCATTATTCAAGATGCTGCTGACTACGCAATGAAATGTGATCGGTGTCAATGCACCGGTATCATTTCATGGAAGAACACAATGCCAATGAACACTATCTTGGAGCTGAAATTATTTGAGATCTGGGGGATTGATTTCATGGGACCATTCCCTCCTTTGCATGGCAAGCATTATATCTTATTGGCTGTCGATTACGTTTCCAAGTGGATAGAGGCAATTGCATACACTGCAAGTGATGCGGCGGTAATCTCCCAGTTTCTCAAGAAAAATATTTTCACTCGTTTTGGCACTCCTCGTGCTATCATAAGTGATGAAGGATCACACTTTGTCAACCACAATATAAAGGAGTTGCTGCGTAAGTACAATATTCTCCACAAGGTGGCCACCGCATACCTCCCGTAAAAATGGCCAGGCTAAAGTGTCCAATCGTGAAATTAAATTGATACTTAAGAAGGTAGTTAAACCTATGCGAAAGGATTGGGCAATGAAGCTTGATCATGCGTTGTGGGCATACCAGAGCACATTTAAAACACCAATAGGTATGTCTCCCTATGCGTTGGTATTTGGCAAGGCATGTCATCTACCTTTGGAGCTGGAGTATAAAGCATTGTGGGCGGTCAAGAAACTAAATTTCGATTTAAAGAAAGCAGAAGAAGCACAAAAACTACAACTGGTCGAGCTAGAAGAATGGAAGATCAGCGCATATGAGAATGCGAAGATTTATAAAGAGCGCTCCAAGCATTGGCATGATAAACGCTTATGCGCTAAAAACCTCCAAATCGGGCAGAAGGTCTTACTCTTCAATTCAAGATTGCGGCTCTTCCCAGGAAAATTAAAATCACGCTGGTCCGGTCCCTTCATCATCAAAGAAGTATTTCCACATGGTGCGGTGGAACTAATCACCGAGGATGGCAGTCGAGCATTTAAAGTTAATGGACAATGAATCAAAGCATATTGCGGAGGAGATTTTCAGCCAGAAACAGCCTCCACAAAGTTGAAAAACCCAGACTATCCCTTACTCAACTCTTGAACTATTAACTCTTCATCACGTTACTACTAACTGTATTTTACTTATTTTTCTCTCTAAAAAAAATTATTAAGAAAAAACTACTTGTTTTGTTTTGAAATCATTTGACCCTCTCTTTGTCTGTTTACAATGATTAAGGAACAGAATTGCAGAGATACTACAAGAAGAAGCAAATATTATGATTCCATCACCGTAATCCACAGAAGCAAAGATTGCCACAAGGATGGATGCATCAAATTTTGTATACTCTTCCCTATCTTTATTTCAAATTTTGCGCTATCACATTGCATGTTATTTTTCAAAGTTTTATCACCGCATCCTCCCTAATTACCGCAATCATTTAACAAGTAGATAAATTTAGTAGTTTACCGCATTATGTTTCTTTCCCAAGTATGATTTCAATGATGAAAAATATACTTCTATCCTTTTCGTCTATACTAGAGTCAACTTAAATCTTAAGATAGTCACCTCATGAAATATTTATAGAAGTTAGGAGTTTGCTAGCTTTCTTTCAAACTCTCTTTACAACGCATTCTATGACCATCGCATGACTTATTTTAATTTCCTTTGGCAATGAGGACATTGTCGTATTTTAAATTTGGGGGTAAGGTATTTATGGTATTTATTTTCGACATTGCTCTAAAATTTTTTTTTGAAAATTACGATGTTAAGTAATGTGCTAGGTGGAGCATTTAGAGCAACCAATCGACGCAAAATTTAGGATAGGAATTGAGGAATATTGCCTTAGTAGAAGATATGCTTGAGGACAAGCATATATCTAAATTTGGGGGTGTGATAACTTGTAGAAATACAAGTTATTTATACTGCTTTATTTAGATATTGTGGTCAAAAGAAAGGAATGCTATGTCAACTGTATGGGAATTAGCTAAGAAATGCAAGAATTATAAATTGTCACCAATACACCCACTGACACCATTGCGATGGTAGAAAAGGATGTTTTCATTCTGTTTTGCAGGAAATCAAGTCACCGCATGCGTTCATGACTCAAGATAATCTGAACAACGCACCTAAGTTGCATTGCGCCAATCATTCAGAAATGAATAGACGATCAACGCAATGATGGCGCATGCGACAATCAATTAAGAGCTAAGTGATCAACGCAACTTCAACCGCATGCGGTAATAAAAAATAACACCGCATGCGGGCAAACGATCGAAGATGCAAAAGAGCAATGAAATTGTGGAGGATCCAGACACGTGTACAGCTGACCGTTGTGCATTTTTGACGAGAATGGTCACGTAACAGAAGAAATATTCACTCCACCATTTTCGGAATTGCCATAACAATAAAATGGGGTCCACAAGTCAGAAAGTCAAAGCTGAGCCTATAAGTAGCCTCTGAAATTCTATTGGAAAATATACTTTGATGGAAGACGAGACATACGTAGTGGAATTAGGATCTAATTACACTCTAATTGCTTCTAATTGAAAGGAAATAAGCATGCAAATGGAGGGAAAAAACAGTAAATAAAAGTGGATAGGAAACAACCTTTATAGCTTCTGAACACCGCTTTTCCTCACTGAATCTCGACTCGAACTCTTTTGGACCACCACTAGAGTTGACCTACTATCCTCTGGACTCAGAACCGGGTTGTGGGACCTAGTGGATGAAGGAAATCGAGAGAGAGAAAAGAGATGGAAAATAAGAATGAATTTGGGTTTGAGTTTTTATTTCACTGAAAGAAAAGAGAATTTCCCATCCCAAACTTAGAAAACTTTTTTGGCAAAATGAATTTTTTTTTTTTCAACTAAATTGAAAAGCCCAATTTATAGAAAAAAGTCATGCAACAATTTTATGAATCAAATCCATAAAAACCCAACACCTATAATCCACTATCTTAGTGAGCTTAATGTCTCCATTATAAGCCAACACCTAGCCCACTATTTTGTTAGTGGAATTATCCAACAAAAGTTTGGATTTTCCCACTAACTTTAGTCAAAGGGCAAAATAGTCATTTGGTCAAAGTCAAACTTTGAGCAAAAAGTCAACATTTTGACTTTTTATGATTTTTCCGTGTTCACTAATTTTAACCTCCCGAGCATGAATCCACATTCATTTTCTAGAAATTCAAATCACATTTGAATATAAGGTCGGTCAAAGTTTGACTTTTCAAAGTCAAAAGTCAACTTTTTAACTTTTTACATCTTTGATCATTTCCATTATTTTCGAGCTTCCAAATGTGAATGTATTCATATTCTTGATATTTAAATCACATTTAAATATTAAAGATGTATCTCTAAACTAAAAACCTAACCACTATATCACATATACTTATCGGTTTCTCTCTTTTCACCTAATTCGAACAATTCAAATTATTCTATCACATTGTTCTAAGTTTATTCCATATGAGCTAGTAAGGGAACCTAATGGACCTATAGATCATGTGCTCCAACGATCCGAGATTAGCTGGCTAAACTCTTTAGACGGAGCTAATCAACATTCGTTAACTAACGGGTTATTCCACTAGAGTCTCATAGTTGCACTCCCCTCACTATAGATATATTTGTGTCCATTTGACATAACCATGATTAGTAAGCTAATCCTTCACAGGTTGTTCGTAATCTTGGCTGGGTCATAAAAACCGTTTTGCCCCCGAGACTACATCTTATTCCTTAAGTTTCACTGATCCTCTTATGAACAATTGGTTTAAGGTCCAACCTATAAACCGAATCCCTTTCTGGCCAAGGAGAGGGTGGGGCCCATTGTTCAAGACCTAGACTCAGTACTAAAGGGAATAACCTATCTACTATCCCTATAACGGGTAGGAGTGAATTCCGTCTTGCACCCTATGTTCCCAGCTATCCACCCGATCTTACCCCTGAAATGGGAGGCTTATTAGGCCAACGATATTGAGCTACCCTCACCTATGTAGATCTAAGGATAATTCCGAGTGAATAGGAATTCATAGTTAGATCAGGATTAAGATTAAGTTACCTAGGTCATTCATTAACGAAATAGTCAGTTTTATACATAAAACGGCATTTAGAACGTAAAAAGTGATTATTTCATGGTTCAGTCTTATGTAAATACTTTACATAGGATGCCCCCACTCACATATCTCTATATGAACAATTCAGGATCATATCGTTTGTACTAACTACAAAGTGGGTCGTATCCATAGTGTCCCCAGAATAAGGCGCCCAACCTTAGTCATATACTATAGACCATTTTGGCTATATATTTGACCTTGATCCACCTTTATGTCACTACATAAAGTTTAAACTACATTAAATAGCCCCAGGACCTCAGTCTATTAGATTCAAGATTACAATTTCAATAACAACTTTATCGAAAAACAAAACAAAATATGTTTATTAATTTACAAACTACGAGTTTTAGGACATAAAATCCAACAAACTCCAACTTGGACTAAAACTCCTAGTGAAGTATCGCAATGTTGAATTTAAGTGAGAAACATATGAGTACAATAAACATATGAATACAATAAACTAGGGCATATACCCAAAAGTTCTCCCACTTGTCCTAGTTTACAAACTTCGTAGACCTAGACTCTGTAGGTGACCTTCAAACACTTTAGCCGTGAGGGCCTTTGTAAAAGGATCAGCAATGTTTTGCTCAGAAGATATCTGGGTCACTACAACGTCTCCACGATGTACAATCTCCTGGATCAGATGGTATTTGCACTCAATATGCTTGCCGTGCTTGTGGCTTCTTGGTTCTCTTGAATTTGCTGCACCACTATTATCACAATATAAGGTGATAGGCAGATGCATATTTGGAACGACTTCCAAATCTGTCAAGAATTTCCTCAACTATACTGCTTCACAAGCAACTACGTATTCAGCTTCCATTGTGGAGTTCACAATACAGTTTTGCTTCACATTTCTCCACACTACCGCTCCTCCATTAAGAGTGAACACTGATCCAGATGTAGACTTTCTAGCATCTTTATCGATTTGAAAATCAGAGTCAGTGTATGTAGTAAGGATCAAATCCTTAGTACCTTACATGAGCATGTAGTTCCTCGTTCTCCTAAGATACTTGAGGATATTTTTAACAGCAGTCCAATGATCATATCCAGGATTGGACTGATACCTACTGACTATCCCTACCGCGTAGCATATGTCAGGTTTAGTACATAACATTGCATACATCAGGCTCTCTACTGCGGAAGTATAGGGAATGCGTCTCATATCCTCAACCTCTTGTGGTGTCTTAGGACATTGATCATTTGACAAATGAATTCCATATCTGTAAGGTAATAGACCTCTTTTGGAATTCTGCATCTTATACCTAGACAAAATTTTGTCTATATAAGTTGCTTGAGTCATGGCTAGTGTTCTATTCTTGCAGTTCCGAATAATCTGAATCCTGAGAACATACTGCGCATTTCTGAAATCTTTCATTTGGAACTGCATTGCTATCCATTTCTTGATGTCAATTAGGTAACCTACTTCATTCCCAATGAGTAGAATATCGTCAACATATAAAACTAAGAACGCTATCGTAGAATTGACGATCTTCTTGTAAACACAAGGCTCGTCAACATTCTGTTCAAAGCCATAAGATTTGATCGCAGTATCAAATCTTATATTCCAAGATCTAGAAGCTTGTTTCAACCCATAAATAGATTTTTGAAGCTTACAAACCTTTTGTTCTTGACCTTGTGCAATAAACCCCTCTGGTTGAGCCATATAGATACTCTTCGCAAGATCGCCGTTTAGAAAGGCTGTCTTGACATCCATCTGCCAAATTTCATAGTCATAAAAGGTGGCAATGGATAAGAGTATTATAATCGACTTAAGCATGGCAATGGGAGAGAAAGTTTCTTCATAGTCACTCCCTCTCTCTGGGTATAACCCTTTGCCACAAGTCGAGCCTTAAAAGTCTGCACTTTACCGGCTTGGTCTCGTTTTCTCTTGTAGATCCACTTACAACCAATTGGTTTTACATCATTTGGTTTATCTACAAGTTCCCAGACAGAATTGAAGTACATAGACTTCATTTCGAGGTCCATGGCTTTGACCCACTAATCACAGTCCACATCTTTTATTGTCTGTTTATAGGTCGATGGATCCTCTATGCCGTCATCAGGTATAACAACTTGTGTTTCTGTTAAACCCAAGTAACGGTTAAACTAATGAACAACCCTCCCACTACGTCGAGGCATTCTCAACTCTTGAGAAGGATGTGACTGACAAGATGTACTAGTTTTATCTAATACTTTAGTAGATGAACTAGCTCTATCTGTAGCGTTTTTGGAAATTTCATTCAATACTAGTCTACTGCAAGGTTGATGACTTCTTATGTGGTCTTCCTCTAAGAATGTGGCATTTGTCGATACAAATACCTTATTCTCTTGAGGATCGTAATAAAGATCACGTTTTGTTTCTTTTGGATAACCTACAAATAGACATAGTTTTGAACGACGTTCCAATTTTTTAAGATTTTGCACTAACATGTGTGTCGGGCATCCCCAAATCCTAAAGTGACGTAAACTGCCTTTACACCCTTTCCATAGCTCATAAGGTGTTTCTAAAACACTTTTAGAGGGAATGTTATTCAAAATATAGACAGCAGTTGCTAATACATGTCCCCAAAAGGAATTAGATAACCAAGCAAAGCTCATCATTGAGCGAACCATGTCCAACAAGGTTCTGTTTCTTCTTTCAGATACACCGTTCTGCTAAAGCATATTAGGTGCAGAGAGTTGTGACTTGATTCCTTGTTCTATCATATAGTTATGGAATCTTAAGTCCATGTACTTCTCACCTCGATCTGATCGTAGTGTCTTAATTATTTTACCTAACTGGTTCTCAACCTCAGCCTTATATTCCTTGAACTTTTCAAAAGAATCAGACTTGTAATGCATTAGGTAAATATGACCATACCTTGAATAATCATCAATAAAATTGATGAAATATTCATACCCACCTCGTGCTTTGACATTCATCGGTCCATAGAGGTCCGAATGTACGAGCTCTAAGGTTATTGTGGCTCTGAGACCTTTACTAGTAAAAGATCTCTTAGTCATTTTTCCTTTAAGACAAGACTCACATGGAGGTAAAGAATTGTCTTCTAACTGATTTAGGAGTCCATTCTTAACCAATCTCTCAATCCTATTGAGATTTATGTGACCAAGTCTTAAGTGCCATATATAGGCATTAGAAGAAACTTTTTGTCTTTTATTCTGAGTTTCGACTGTTCTTAACATCAGTATTTAAGAAAAAATTTTCTTTAGTTGGTCTTAACTTATATAAGTTGTTTTCAAGTATAGCAGAACAAATTTGAATACCTTTTCTGAAAATGAACGCTTCATTAACTTCAAAAGATATTTTATACATTTGTTCCATAATACAACCGATAGATATTAAATTCCTCTTCATAAGAGGTGCATACAAAACATCTTTAAGTATGATATATTTATCGTTAAAAAACAACTTCAAGTCTCCCACTGCTTCAGCCGAGACAACCTCTCCTGTTCCAACCTTGAGGGTGATCTCGCCTTCTTCAAGCTTTTTCCAGGAACTAGTTTCCTGAAAAGAGAAGCAAATATGATTAGTGGCTCCTGAATCCAATATCCAGGTTGAGGTATCATCCTCCACTAAACATGTCTCAGCAACTAGTAAATCATATTTACCTTGTGTTTCTTTCGAGGCAGGGGCCCAAGGACATTTCTCAGTAAACACAAATCTCAAGTCATCTATTACTAGTGTTGAATTCATATTGTTTTTCCATGTTGAGTAATTATCGCCGTTTAGTTTCTTAGAAGCTAAGAGTTGATCTAAAGAGCTAGTCATGTTGAAAAGAAAAAAAAAATCCTTTTTAGTAAAAACATTAATCTGTTAAATCCAATCAAGTTTAGCAAAAAAATCTAATAATGTACCCTTCATTATTATATTTTGCAACGATATTTCAATGGTTTAGAATAACCTCCACCGAGGGGTGATCGACTATTCCTCCGTTGAACCAAGACTATCTTGACTAGATACTATCACCAGAATAACTCTTATTCCTATAGTAACTCAGTTATCTCTTGGTCAAGAATTTACTAACACTTAGTAATTCTCGTAAGTGTGACCCTCCATTTTCAGACCTCAAAGATCGGAATCATTATGCTCTCGAAGTTGGAAAGACAAGAATGAAAACGGACCTGAGAGACCCTATCAATTTCTAGAGTTCGCGGAGTTCCGAATCCTATAATACAACCCTCTGATTGGTAAGGTCGCTCCAGGGCAGACATGCAGGCGCATTATAGGAATCTCACGGTGCGACCTAATGGAAGAGACCGTAGGATGTGTTGACACACTTCCTTCTCCCACTTACTATGAACAACTTCCCCTATTCACCTTGGTATTGACTCATGCAAACACTCTCCGAATGGAGTCCACTCCCAGGGCGGCCCAAAGCCAAGCATGAATCTCACGGTGTGAACTCTTAGGGACGCTAGAGCTAAAAGTACATTACTTCTCTCCAGCTGAAGTGTTCTAGACGGTTAGGGTATAAAATACTTAGCGATACATTTCGGCTAACTAAACATATCCTAAGTCTAGGTGATTCATCCGAGTATAACTTTTATACTGGATTTTTAACCTACGATGTCTAGGTGATAAACAAATTTTATTACCTCACACCGCTCACGCATGCTCATAAAACCGGTTTAACCTAACTCAGACGCCGGCTCGATCTCCAGGTAGTAGGTGTTCCGTGAACCGTCAACTTAAAAACCTTCAACCTTAGTCATCTTATCTGACTTTTTGCCAAGATCTTGTCGGGTGAGTTTTCTTGTAACTTCGGTTTTACAAGATATCGACCTATTTTCTATGAAAATTGGGATTGCTCGATGGTTAACCCTAAATGAGCATGCATCTTATCTTTGTTATAGATTTTAGAAGTCTAGGTTATTTTATAACAATTATAAAATAAATTATAACAATTATAACCCTAGAGCATTCATCTATAACATGCTTCCTTCAATCAAACATGCTTTAATATAACACTTATATTAAAACTAAGCATGCATAGTATATATTTTATAACACTTATAAGATATAACAAATGCATGTCACATGCTTTTCCTATGGTGGGGTTTTAAAATTATATGGCATACTATATGCACACATAATCAAACAACATTATACATCACATGCATAATAGGTAAACAACACTAAAGTGGATCTATTTTGGCATTAAAACCAAACAAATAACAAATTTATTACAAAATTCAGCAATCAACTTCCCGGAATCGGCTTCAAACACTTTGAACCATCTTCAACCGACCAAAAAACTCTCGAATTGGCCCAAAAAACTCCCGAAACAAAGTTGAACCGGTCAAACCGGCTCAACCAGGTCAAACGGATCGGTCCAGATCGTCTGGATCGACTAGTTAACACTTGCTAGTGCGGTCAATGGAGGCGTGGGTCGGGTCGCGTCGATGGAACATGCGGGTCGCGAGCGGAGCGGGTGTCGAGCTAGGTCGGATTGCGGAATGGGTCGGAAAATTTTTTCGACAGCTGGCGCGCGTGGGGGTTCCCCGAACCGGTTTAGACCCAGGCTGGCAGGTCGGGTCTGGGTAAGGTAGGTGTACGAAGCTAGGCGCGCGTACGAGACAGCTTCGAACCGGGTTGGATGGCTGCTCGGGTCGGGTATAGGAGTCATTCTCGAGTCTGGAAGCAGAATTCGGGTCTATGATGCAATTTTTCTCCAATTTGCTGTTGTTCTCTCTCCCAGAATCAAGAAATTACAGCCTAATTTCAACTCTAATGACTCCAAAAAATTTACAGACCCTTTTTTGCACATTAGTGCTCATAAACATGTGAGGAATTACAAATTTTCACAAGAAATTTAGAGAAAAAAATGCCAAAATCATAATAAATCCAGTTTAGTCCACATTTCATTCAACACTTGAATAGATAAGAAAAAAAAACATCCACCAAAAGAAATTGAGCGTAATTCTAGCATGCTCTGATACCACATGATGGAACACGAGACATACGCAGTGGAATTAGGATCTAATTACACTCTAATTGCTTCTAATTTAAAGGAAATAAGCATGCAAATGGAGGAAAAAACAGTAAATAAAAGTGGATAGAAAACAACCTTTGTAGCTTCCGAACACCACTTTTCCTCGTTGAATCTCGACTCGAACTCTTTTGGACCACCACTAGAGTTGACCTACTATCCTCTGAACTCAGAACCGGGTTGTGGAACCTAGTGGATGAAGGAAATCGAGAGAGAGAAAAGAGATGGAAAATAAGAATGAATTTGGGTTTGGGTTTTTATTTCATTGAAAGAAAAGAGAATTTTCCATCCCAAACTTAGAAATTTTTTTTGGCAAAATGACAAAAAATTTTCAACTAAATTGAAAAGCCCAATTTATAGAAAAAAGTCATGCAACAATTGCATGAATCAAATCCATAAAAACCCAACACCTATAATCCACTATCTTAGTGGGCTTAATGTCTCCATTATAAGCCAACACCTAGCCCACTATTTTGTTAGTGGAATTATCCAACAAAAGTTTAGATTTTCCCACTAACTTTAGTCAAATGGCAAAATAGTCATTGACTTTGACCAAAAGTCAACATTTTGACTTTTTATGATTTTTTCGTGTTGACTAATTTTAACCTCTCGAGCATGAATCCGCATTCATTTTCTCGAAATTCAAATCACATTTGAATATAAGGTCGGTCAACGTTTGACTTTTCAAAGTCAAAAGTCAACTCTTTGACTTTTTACATCTTTGACCATTTCCATTATTTTCGAGTTTCCAAATGTGAACGTATTCATATTCTTGATATTTAAATCACATTTAAATATTAAAGATGTATCTCTAAACTGAAAACCCGACCACTATATCACATATACTTGTTGGTTTCTCTCTCTTCACCTAATTCGAACAATTCAAATTATTCTATCATACTGTTCTAAGTTTATTCCATATGAGTTAGTAGGGGAACCTAACGGACCTATAGATCATGGGCTCCAACGATCCGAGATTAGTTGGCTAAACTCTTTAGACAGAGCTAATCAACATTCGTTAACTAACGGGTTATTCCACTAGAGTTCCGTAGTTGCACTCCCCTCACTATAGATATATTTGTGTCTATTTCATGGTTCAGTCTTATGTAAACTCTTTACATAGGATGCCCCCACTCATATATCTCTATATGAACGATTTAGGATCACATCGTTTGTACTAACTACAAAGTGGGCCGCATCCATAGTGTCCCCAGAATAAGGCACCCAACCTTATTCATATACTATAGACCATTTTGGCTATATATTTGAACTTGATCCACCTTTATGTCACTACATAAAGTTCAAACTACATTAAATAGCCCCAGGACCTTAGTTTATTGGATTCAAGATTACAATTTCAATAACAACTTTATCGAAAAACAAAACAGAATATGTTTATTAATTTACAAACTACGAGTTTTAGGACATAAAATCCAACATACTTGATAGGGGCATATTTTGATATTTGTATACTGAGAGAGAGATTGGTCTGAAGAGCCTAATCGGAGAAGATCCGAGAAGATTTAAGAGATAAGGCCGAGAGTTGAGTCTCAGGGAAAATCTTTTATATCCCCGCCATTGAAGCTGTACCAAGGTCACTTCTACCGGACGAGCAAGCCTAAGAGGAAAGCTCTTCCCTTCATCCACTCCACACGCCAGCAAGAAAATCCACAATCCAGATCTGTGTCAAGACGTTAGCACTTTTCTGTATTTGTTTCTATCTCTTGATCATCAATTGTATTCATCTTCTTAGTCTATCATTCACACCATGTATCAGGCGCTAAATATTAGTATTGAATGTCATGATCATTTTCATCTCCATCTTTCTGTCTATTTTCGTTCCTCCATTAATCACTTTCTCCATGATGTTTCCTTAATTCCTTGGTAATTGGCATGAATCTAACAAGTAAATTAATCTGTGCTAAAGAAATGAATATGTTTAGCTAAAGCATGCTAGACGGCATCTTCACCTGTGAGAGCAGAAGTGAAGATGCCATTCCTTCTGTTGAGAGAAGGTTGGAAGAATGCGTTAACTAAAGCGAGAAATACTTCCAGAGATGGAAGAAACCTTGCGTTCATACGTTCATCCCTGTTTCACCACAGAGATGTGGGAACAAGGCCGATCATCGAGAGGTGTACGCCAAGGGAAAGCAGAACCGTAGTTATGTCTTTAACGCAATTAATAACTTGCGATGTTTATACTAGTTATCTTTTCTATTTCTGTTTCATACATAAAGACTTGCCACCCATAACACAACCCTTTGTATAATCTTCACAGTCAGTCTCAAACTCCGTATCATGTATCATTATCCTGTATCTTGTATCATAATAGCTTAGGTTTACTTTTATCGCACTTTATTTTATTATCACAACTTTACTTTACCGCAACTTTAAATATCTGTATAAACACAACTTTTATTAATTGAAAAACCCTCGGTTGTATATATCACGAACATAACGCACTAACTAAGCAATCCCTGTGTTCGACCTTGGATCACTTCGAGAAACTTGCGTTGGAATTATACTTGGTTTCAACGCAAGAAAACTTGTGACAACGCATAGCATACTACAAGCATTCTATTAATAACGCATACATTTAACAGTAGTATCGCATAAAGTGTGCATGAGCAACAACACAGCATAAGATTACATTTTGCGTTACAAGTTTATGGCAACATGAGCTTGTAGCACATCATCGTGCATGCACATTACATTCATCAAATTCTGCATGTCAGCACTTATCCGTAGTTGGATGTCCGCATGACACACATGGGGGCAAACCAAAATGAAAGTAAGTCACCAGAATCAACGCATAAATCAATGACCGCAACTCCACTACCAAATCGGTATGAGTTTAGTCTGAGGAAGAGTGCATTGCTCGTAGTTGGATGTCCGCATGGCACACGTGGGCGCAAGCCAAAACGAAGAAAAGGCACTCGGATCAGCGCAAGGTCAGGAAAAAAATAGTAATGAAGAAATTTTTTGTGCAAGGATAAATCATTTGACACCCCGGTGAAAAATTTTCTTTTTGAAATAAATCATGCAATGTTCCAGAATTTAGTAAAGTCCTTTTGAATGTGAAGCTTGTAATTCCTAAGTCGTCGAAATATTTTAGGAAGAGACTTGAATAAGACTTAAGGAAATTCTGGCATATAGGATTTGAACGAAGTATCCTTGAGAAATCTAGGGAAAGAAAACTTTGCGGTTAACTTGCTAAAAGAATCTTTAGCTTATGCTTGAGGACAAGCATTGTTTAAATTTGGGGGTGTGATAACGGGCAGAAATGCACGTTATCATGGTACTAAATTCTTAAACAATGTTAGATTGCATTGATGAAATATGTTAAATTGCGTCCATTAAGCATAAATTCTATAATATTGCGGTCGCATGCATCCTAGACTTAGGGGCATCGCATTTACATTGGGAAATGACTTGTTGTGCATGGTTGTAACATGATCGCAAAGTTTGACGCATTCCCGAGTAATGCTAGCTAAAGATCTTCTCAACCCGTTCATCGCATACTCATTGCATCTATCAACGCAAATCTCTTTCTCAAATCCGCCGCCTTTATTTACTTCTTTTTCATCAATGCAACAACACACCCACACTTATTTATTTACTTGGTTACCACAAAGTTTTCATAAACATTATCAATGCAACTATTTTCACAAGTCCCTATGTTCGACCCTGGACTTACCAGGAAACTGAGAGGAATTTACACTTGAATTCCACTGGGAAAACTTGAGTGCACAACGCAATCCATCAACGCATATCATCCATATTTCCACTTAATAAAATAACTCATCACTCTTCTTTGTTTTGAACCTCTTTCCTCATACCCGTTATTTAACCACTCATTTGTATTTCGTGAGATGCGATCCAAGATGACCTTTTCTTCCATATACGTCTTGTTCATTAATCCTCCTGCCGCGGAGGCATCAGCAACTGCTTGCATTAATCGATCCAAGCCATTATAAAAAGTTTCCATCAGAATGCAATCAGGAATCCCGATGTGCGGACAGTTCTTCACTAATTGCCTGAATTGCACCCAAGTAGTGCTTAAAGTTTCATAACCCTTCTACTCGAAATTCAACACATCCCTTCGTCTCTTTGCGTTGATGGCTAGAGGGAAAAATTTATTCATAAACCTCTCGATCAACTGATCCCATGCATTGATTTCATTTGGCTCTAATGACTAAGCCCACCTCTTTGCCTCATCCTGCAATGTATACGGGAAGAGATACAATCTAACTTCTTCTGAAGTCACACCAGGTATGGAGAATGCGTTGCATATTTCTACGAAACAGGTCAAATGAGCATGCAGGTCTTTTCCTTGTAAACCTCCGAATTGTCCCACATTTTGAATCATTTGAAGCATAATCGGTCTTATCTCAAACCTTGCATTCTCCTCAACCGTGGGACTTGAAATTTCGAGCGAGAAGTTATAAAAATTCAGCGCCGCATAGTTCCTCATAGGGATGTTGCGATTAGCAGCAAGAAATACAGGGTCTTGCGCTGGCCAATTTTCCCCTTGATTCTCTTCGGGTGCCTCATTATTATTAGCCATGTTTCTTCTCCGCCTAATTCGATTCCGATGTGCTCTTGCCCAAAAAATACACCTGATCTCTAGGTCAGCTTAGAATTTCTGGATCATTTCCAGTACTCATAAACCATCAGACTGCTCTTCGTGATAAACAATCAGTATAAAGAGATCCGTCCTGCAAAATATCACAAAAATACTTGACACTAACCGTTACCAATCCTCGGAAACGGCGCCATAAACTTGATGACATTAAAATTTAATTCCTTTGTTATACATGCACTGTGATGATGAAAGAATGTGTTACTACGTCTAAGTATATGCATTGTTAATGATATGTTCGTAGTATGCGATGTAGTAGTGCTTGTCACAAGTTTCCTTGCGCTGAAACCAAGTATAATTCCAACGCAAGTTTCTCAGAATAATCCAAGGTTGAACATAGGGATTGTTTTTGTTAATGCGTTACTTTTGTGATACATGCGACTGTAACGACAAATTTTGAATCTATGAACTACAAGTCCATGCCATAAACTTGATGACATAGATTTTATGCGATGATATGCGATACTACTTCTAGATATGTGTTATTAATGAATGTTCTTGTAGTATGTTGTGCATTGTCACAAGTTTCCTTGCGTTAAAACCAAGTATAATTTCACCGCAAGTTTCTCGGTGTGATCCGAGGTCGAACATAGGGATTGTTTTAGGTTAATTGCATTATATTTTTGATAAATACGACCAGGGGTTTTTCAAATTAATAAAGGTTGTTTGTACAAGTATTTAAAAATGTGATAAATTAAAGGTAAGCGATAAATGCGATAATCAAGTAAATTGCGGTAAAAGTAATTTGCGATAAAATAAACCTAAACTATGATGATACAAGATACAGGTTTCATGATACAAGATACTGAGGGTGAGACTGACTGTGAAGATTATACAAAGATCGTGTTATGCGATGGCAAGTCTTATGTGTGAAACAGAAAGAGAAAAGATAATTAGTACAAACTTCGTAAGTTCCTTAATTGCGTTAAAGGCATAAGTACGGTTCCGCTTTTCCCTTGGCGTACACCTCTCAGTGATCGGCCACGTTCCAACATCTCTGTGGTGAATCAGGGACAAACGTAATGAACGCAAGGTTGCTTCCATCTCTGGTATAACTTCTTGCTTTAGTTAACGCATTCTTCTAACCTTCCCTTGAAAGATCAGAATGGCATCTTCACTTTTGCTCTCACAGGTGAAGATGCCGTCTAGTATGCTTTACTAAACATCTTTATTTCTTTAGCATAGATTAAGTGACTTGTTTAATTCATATTAATCATCAAAGGATTAAGAAAACATCATGGAGAAAATGATTAATGGAAGAACGGAGATAGATAGAGACGTGGAAATGGAAAGGATCAAGACATTCAATAACACTATTTAATGTCTGATACATGATTTGTGAATGAAAAGATTAAGAAGATGAAATAAAGTTGATGAATAGAGTTAGAAACAAATACAAATAAGCGCCAACGTCTTGGCGTCGATCTGGATGGAGATTTTCTTGCCGATGTGGATGGATCGTGTGGAAGGATGAGCTTCCCTCTCAGACTTATTCAACCGGTAGAAGGGATCTAAGTACAGAGCTTCTCGGCGGGGATTTGGCAGGATCGTATTGAGACTCATCTCTCGACCTTGTCTCTTCTCTTCCCGGATTTCCTCCGATCAGCACTCAGATCCACTCTCTCAATAGCCTCGTAACAATTACCCCGTATCAAGTATATCTTCTCTGAAATCTATGGGGTATTTATAAGTGAAAAGCTTTGACTCTTGCCTTGTGACCCCACTTATTGTTATGGAAATTCCGAAGATGGAGGAATAAATATTCCTTCTGTTATGCAATCAGACCGTCAAATATGCACAATGGTTAGTTGTACATGTGTCAAGATCCTCTGCGTTTGCGTCGCTCAGCTGCATCTTTCGATCGGGTGCTCGCATGCGGTGTTGTTTTATTACCGCATGTGGTTGAAGTTCAGCTCTGGATCGACTGTCGCATTGTGCCGTCATTGCGTTGATCGTCTCTTCATTGTGGTTTGACAGGTGTAATGTGACGGAGATGCGTTATTCAGTTTCTCGTTGAACCTTGATCGCAAGCGGTGACTTGGTTTCCTGCAAAATAGAATAAAAATATCCTCTTCTACCATCTTGATGATGTTAGTGGGTGTAATTGCGATAATTCAATTATTGTATTTCACAGCTAATTTTCATACAATTGATGCATATTCCTTCTCTTTTGGCCGTAATATCTAGATAAGGCAGCATAAATAACTTGTATTTCTACAAGTTATCAGCGATCGGTTTAACAATGAATAAAGAATTAGGTTTATACAGGAATGTAAATTGCGATGAAATAAAATTGCGTTGATAAAATAAAATCCTAAACTAATATGATACAAGATACAAGATACATGATACATGATACTGAGTTCGAGAACTGACTGTAAAGTTGTACAAAGAATCTATGTATGTGATGGCAAGTCTTTATGAATGTAGCAGAAAGAGAAAGAGTAAATGGTTAAAACAACGCAAGTTTGTTAATTGTGTTAAAGATGCAACTAAGGTTCCACTTTCCTTTGGCGTACACCTCTCGGTGATCGGCCGTATTCCCATATCTCTATGGTGAAACAGGGATGAACGTGATGAATGCAAGGTTGTTTCCATCTTTAGAAATACTTCTTGCTTTAGTTAATGCATTCTTCCAACCTTCTCTCGATAGGCGGAATAACATCTTCATTTCTGCTCTCACAGGTGAAGATGCCGTCGAGCATGCTTTAGCTAAACTTAATTATTTCTTTAACACAATTAACTCACTCGCTTAATTCTTTCTATTTACCTAGGGAATTAGGAAAACATCATGGAGAAAATAGATTATGGATGAATGGAAATAGACAGAGAGATGACAATGGTAATTATCATAACATTTCATACTAAGATTAAGCGTCTGGTACATGGTGTGAATGAAAGATTAAGGGAGATGAATACAAATGATTAAATAGAGATTAGAAACAAATACAGAAAGAGTGTCAACGTCTTGACACAGATTTCGAACGGAGGTTTTGCTTGCTGGCGTGTGGAAGTAATGGAAAGGAGAGGCTCTCTCAGGCTTGCTCTTCTGGTAGAAATGACCTTCGAACAGAGCTTCAACGGCGGGGATTTGAAGGATTCCTTGCTCGGAGACTCACCTCTTGGCCTTGTCTCGTGATTATCCCGGATCTATTTTGGACAATCACTTCAGACCAGTCTCTCTCTCAGAATCGATATATGCACATCTTTATGTATTCATGTAATCTCAATGAATTTGTAGAAGCTATTTATAGGTGAAGCTTGGCTCATTGACTTCGTGGTCCCCACTTTATGGTTATGGTAGTTCCTGAAATGGTGGAGTGAATATTCCTTCTGTTACGTAATCAACTAGTCAGAAATGCATAACTAAAAGCTGTACATTTGTCAGAATCCTCCGCAAATGCGTTGTCCTTTACATCTTCGATCGATCGCCGCATGCGGTGTTGTTTTTTATTACCACATGCGGTTGAATTTGTGTTGATCGCTAAGCTCTTGATCGATTGTCGCATGCGCCATCATTGCATTGATCATCTCTTCATTCCTAAATGATGGGCGCAATGCGATGTTGATGCATTGTTTATTTTATCTTTGAGCCATGAACGCATGCGGTGACTGATTTCTTGCAAAACAGAAATTGAAACACTCTATTCTACCATCGCAATGGTGTTAGTGGGTGTATTGATGACATTTTTTAATTCTCGCATTTCTTATCCAATTTCTATACTATCGACGCAACTTTTCTTTCTTTTTACTGCAATATCTAAATAAAAAAGTATAAATAACTTGTATTTCTACAAGTTATCGTTTGTACAAATTTTTTACAAACTACAGGACACAAGACTTTAGGGCATCAACCCCAACAATAGTCCTACTATGACTGAATCTTCCCTTCCAAAGAGAGGTTGTGGCCACTATGTTCAAGATCCAGAATCAGCCCTTAAGGGAGCAATCTATCTACTTACCCCCTGCTTCGGGGAAGGAGTGAATTCCATCTTGTGTAACTGAGTTCCCAGCTCCCAAATCAGACAAATCCCCAAAAAGGTAGGCATGTTGAGTTAGAAATTTGGCCACTCTCACCCATACTAATCAAAGGACCGTCCTCAAAGGCAGGAGTTCCCAAAACACTCAGTATTAAGGTCATGTCACCTATGGTCGTTTAGGTGAGATGTAAGTCTCAAGTATCAACGACATTATATAAAGAGACTAGTCATCTCCTGGTCCGGTCTTATACAAACTCTTTGTATAGGACACCCCCGCTCACATGTCTCCACATGAATGGTCAGGATCAACCATCTATAGTACTTCACAATACTTGTAAACCTCTAAAAAGTGGTCCGTATCCGTATTGTCACCAGGATCAGGTATTCCTCCTCAATTCTTATACTACAGACCTTTTTAGGTTATCACTTAAGGCATGATCCACTTGTATATCTCATATACATGCTTAAGTTTACATACGATAACCATGGAGCTTTGTTTATTAAATACGAGTAAAGACAAAATAAAATCACTCTTATTTTATTCATAACAATGTGTACTGTGTTTACAAACTACGAGACTTTAGGAGAATTAGGACACCAATCCCAACAATCTCCCACTTGTCCTAATGCCTCGGGAGACTAATGTAAAATACATGAAAAATACAAGTACAATATACAATAAACTAGGGCATACTCTAGACCTTAGTATCATCTCCCACTTGCCCTAGACAAGATGCCGCATGTCCTGTAGACCCAGACTCTTCAGATGACCCTCGAACAGTTTAGTCCTAAGAGCCTTTGTAAATGGATCAACAACGTTGTGCTCCAACATGATCTTCGTGACTATCACATCACCGCGATGCACAATCTCACTGATCAAGTGATATTTTCGTTCTATATGCTTGCCTCTACGATGACTCTGAGGTTCCTTTGAATTTTCCACAGCCCCGCTGTCTCACAATAAAGAGTGATCGACAAATACATATTTGGAACAACTTCCAAATCTGTAAGGAATTTCCTCAGCCAAACAGCCTCTTTAGCTGCTTCACAAGTGGCTATGTATTCGCCTTCCATAGTGGAGTCAGCGATGTATGATGCATTATTTTATTAAGTGAAGATACGGATGATATGTGTTGATGGATAGCGTTGTGCACTCAAGTTTCCCCAGTAGAATCCAAGTGTAAATTTCTCTGAGTTTCATGGTAAGTCCAGGGTCGAACACAGGGACTTGTGAAAATAGTTGCGATGGAGATTTTTATGAAAATTTGTGGTAACCAGTGGAATAAAAAGTGTTGGGTGGTTGTTGTATTGATGAAAATAATAATAAATGCAGCAGAGTTTGAAAAGAGTTGGTAAACAGGAAATACGATGAATATGCGGTAAACGGGTTGAGAAGGATTTCGGCTAACACTCCCTAGGTTGTGTTCATGCTTTGCGATCATGCAACATGCATACAATAGTAAACCACTTCTCGGCGTGAATGCCACGGCTTCTAAGGCTAGAACGTATGCGATAAATATGCGATAAGTTTACAGGGTTTACACATAAACCTCTATCTCTATTTATGCGATGACAACATGACATTCACACAAATATGCGACCACATAATATCATTCCTATTCCTAGGATGCATGCGATGCAAGTTGACAATAGAGCTTATCTCTAAGTCGCTATCTCTTGTTTATGCAATCTAATCTTGCTCTTTCAAGACCAGATTCTAACGTAACTCTCTCGAAACATTAGGTTCTTTCTTTAGATTCTCTCTCGAGTAACTCTAAAGGGGTAATTTGCACAACATAAAACAAGACAATCGCAAGCAATGAACTTCCTAGATCATGTTAGCTTAGTTCCTCTTAACCCATTCGACTAGTTTAGCTACTCATGCGTATTAAGAGAGTGAGCAGATGTAAAAATAAAATTTCCATTGAATAGATATAAGATGAAGTACAAAATAACAATGCAAGTATAGTAAAGAGCCTAGAGCAATTTCTTGCCACCAGGCGTTACACTATTCTACTCGTGCTCTAAAGATATTCTCGCTTTCGCAAGAGTTAACCTGCCCTCTGCTCTTACGCCCCAAGGTTCTCTCTCGAGCTACCTTGGACGATCTCCGGCGTCACCACTCTTCTCTAGCTCCGCCGTAAAATGGAAAAGAGAACTATGAACAGAGGTGTGAACTTGTAAGTGATGAAGTAATCGACTGCTTAACCCCTTCTCTGAAGAATGCACTTGGTATTTATAGGGAATCAAAGGTGAAAGGCGGCTTCTCTCTCTTGGTTGTACATATGGGACAACTTTAATTTCTGACTGATGCGTCGGATAATTGTCATCGATAAAGCTAGATGTACTTTGTGACTGTTATCGGCTGTCAACTTAATTTGGATTCGACTGCCGTCAGCTTTCTATCCCATCGATCGTAATTGTCCTTTCGTTTGGATGCGTCCACCATGTTGCGATGATTCTTCTTGGGTGGATATTTGCGAGCACGATCAACGCAAAGTCTTGCGGTGAAGTTGTGCTCGACCAATGTATTCCTATGATTGTATTCTTTGCATTGCATTAACGCATTATTCTGCACAAAAATATAAACATTGACTGCTCTAATGCATTGGACGCATGCGACCACAGTATTATAGAATTTATGCTTAATGGACGCAATTTAACATATTCTATCAATGCAATCCAACATTGTTTAAAAACTTAGCACTATGATAACGTGCATTTCTGCCCGTTATCAATGCATCCTTGCTTGATGCTTCATCACACTACAACCCCTCCATTTAGAGTAAACACTGACCCCGATGTCGATTTACGAAAATCTCTATCAGATTGAAAATTAGAGTCTGTGTATCCTGTAAGGATCAAATCCTTATCTCCATACATGAGCATGTACTCCCTCATTCTCCAAATATACTTAAGGATCGTTTTGACTGTCGTCCAGTGATCTAATCCTGGATTGGACTTATAACGCCTGAAAATCCCTACTGCATAGCAAATGTCAGGTCTGGTACATAACATTGCATACATTAAGCTTCCAATAGCCGAAGCATAGGGAATCCATCTCATCTCCTCAACCTTTTGAGGTGTCTTAGGAAACTGATCCTTAGACAAAACAATTCAATGCCTGAAGGGTAACAAACCCCTACTAGAATCCTGCATCATGTACTTGATCAATATTTGAATGATGTACGATGCCTGAGACAAGGCTAACCTCTTGTTCTTACGATTCTGAATGATCTGGATCCCTAGAACATACTGCGCTTCTCCCAAATCTTTCATTTTGAATAGGTCAGCTAGCCACTTCTTTATGTCAATAAAAAAGCCTACATCATTCCCAATGAGTAGAATATCATCCACATACAGTACCAGGAAAGCTACTGAATTGTTGATGATCTTCTTGTAAAAAAAGGCTCATCAATGTTCTGATCAAAGCCAAACGATTTCACTAAACTATCAAATCTAATGTTCCACGATCTAGACGCTTGTTTCAGCCCATAAATGGACCTATTAAGCTTACAAACTCTTTGCTCTTGATCTGGAACTATGAACCCATCTGGTTGAGCCATGTAGATGGTCTCTTCAAGATTACCATTTAGAAAGGCAGTCTTGACATCCATTTGCCATATCTCATATAGGTTTAACCCCATGTGGTTGATCTACAAGTTCCCAGACAGAGTTGGAAGTATATAGACTGCACTTCAACGTCCATGGCTTTTATCCACTGCTCTCTGTCAACATCTTCCATTGCCTTTTTAAAGGTTAATGGATCCTCTAATCCATAATCATGTATGATGTTTTGAGTTTCTGTTAAACCCATATAACGTTTAGATTGTTGAATAACCCTCCCACTACGTCGAGGCATACTCAAATCTTGAGATGGACGTGATGGGACAACAACAGTTGTTGATGGATCAGCTTGATCAACAACTCTTGTTGATATTTCTATAGCATCTTTGGTCATTTCTTGAATGTTAGTTTACTGCGAGGTAGATGATTTTATATATGATCTTCTTCCAAGAATGTAGTGTTTTTCGATACAAATACTTTGTCTTCTTGGGGATCATAGAACAATCTTCCTTTTGTTTCTTTGGGGTATCCTACAAAG
The DNA here is from genome assembly GCF_027475165.1 of Benincasa hispida. NCBI lineage: Eukaryota > Viridiplantae > Streptophyta > Magnoliopsida > Cucurbitales > Cucurbitaceae > Benincasa > Benincasa hispida. Next base: position 8,402,240 of record NC_143482.1, on the reverse strand, counting down.
AGGCATAACTTCAAATGATTTCTAGTTTCTTAGGATTTTGTACCAACACATGTGTTGGACAACCCCAAATACGAAAATGACGCAAACTAGTTTTGTGTCCTTTCCATAACTCATATGGTGTTTCTGAAACACTTTTTAAAGGAAAAACGTTTAGAATATATACTGCAGTCTGTACTGCATACCCCCAAAAATATTGAGGTAACTGACCATAAATCATCATTGACCGAACCATATCTAGCAAGGTTCGATTTCTCCTTTCTGCAATATCGTTTTGTTGTGGTGTTCCAGGTGCTATGAGTTGAGATTGAATTCCATGATCTACTAGATAATTCTGGAATTGTAAATCCATATACTCACCACCTCGATCAGATCGAAGTATTTTAATTCTTTTACTTAACAAATTTTCTGTCTCGATCTTAAATTCTTTGAACTTTTCAAGAGTTTCAGACTTGTGATTGATTAAGTAAATGTAGCCATATCTCGAGTAATCATCAACAAAATTGACAAAATAATGATAGCCACCTCGTGCTTTTACATTCATCAAACCACATATGTCTGAATATATTAGTTCGATAGGCTCTTTGGCATGAAGACCTTTGTCAGAAAAAGATCTTTTAGTCATTTTCCCTCAAGACATGATTCACATGGAGGTAAAAAAACTATCTTCTAACTAACTTAGATGACCATTTTTTTACTAAACTCTCAATTTTGTTGAGATTAATGTGACAATGTCTGATGTGCCAAAGATAGAGACATTAGGAGAAATTTTCCGTTTTTATTTTGAGTCTCAGCCATTTTAAACATCTCTATATTTTGAATGACCTCTGCTTTAGTTGGGTTTAATATGTACAAGTTATTTTCGAGTCTTACAGAAAAAATATGAACACCTCTTGAAAAAACAAACATTTCATTAAATTCAAAAGATATTCTGTACATATTTTCTAGCAGACAAGAAATGGAGATTAAGTTTCTTTTCATCTTAGGTACATAATACACATTCCTAAGTAAGATAAAAGACTCTCCAAAAAATAGCTTGATATCTCCCACTGCATGAGCTGAAATGACTTCACCCGTTCCCACCTTGAAAGTCATTTCCTGTTCAGAAAGTTCTCTCCAAAAACTAGTTTCCTGTAGAAAAGTGCAAACATGATTATCGGTGCCTGAATCTAATATCCAAGTTAGGTGAGTACTCTCCACTAGACATGTTTCAACTACTAGTAAATCTGATTTACCTTGTTTAGCCTTTTCCGCTTTCTTTTCAGCTTGGGCAGTTATGCTTCTAGTGCCTATCCTCTCCGCAATGGAAACACTTTCCTTTGGGAGTCTTGTTTTTATTTTTTTTTCTTAGCAGTGGTTTTCTTATTCCCTTTACCCTTCTTCTTCATTTTTATAGATTTATCTTTTGAAGAAGAAGAAACAGACTTTTTGTTATCAGTGGGTCTTATTCGAGACGACGACCCTTTAAAAAACTTCTTAGATTTAGAAATAACATTTACTTCTTTTTCCTAAAGTTTCATCATAGACTGATATGTCTGTAATTCGTTCAACAACATAGTCAAATTATAAATAATTTTGTTCATAACAACATTGGTTCTGAATGGCAGATAACTCTCTAGGAGAGATTCCAATATCATACTTACTTGACTTATCTCATCTATCATCGCTCCATGAGCCTCAGCAACATTAAAATGGACCATCATATTGAAAACATGTTCTCTAACGTTGGACCCATCTTTCATGCGAGTATTGTAGATATACATAATGGCTTCATGTCGAACAAAGGATGACGGTTGCCCAAACATCTCTTGAAGCGGCACCATTATCTCATGGGCAATGGGCATTACCTCATGTTTCTTATTAAGTACATCTGATATACTTGCTAAGATGTAGGCCCGAGCTTTTTCATTAGCCCTAACTGATAACGGGTAGAAATGCATGCTATTACAGTTCTAAGTTATTAAATAATGAAGGTTTGCGTTGATAAAATATGTTAGATTACGTCCAAAAAGCATTAAGTTCATAACATTGCAGTTGCATGCGTTCATCACATAGAAACAGTTAATTTTTGTATTTTTATGCAGAATATGCATTGATGCAAGGCGAAAAGCGCGATCACAAAAATCAACGGCCGAGTGCAGCATGACCAGTGAAAGGCGAAAAGGCGAAATGCATGTCGCATAGAGCCGGCGCAACTTGGTGGGCACATCTGGGTGAAAAGCATAATTAATCACGATGGGATAGAAAGCTGATGACGGTCGAATCCAAATTATGTTGACAAGCCGCTAATGATAATAAGTACACTCAGCTTTTCAGTGACAAATATTCGGCGCATCAGTCAGAGAATTAAAGGCATCCCATCTGTGCAATCATAAGAGAGAAGCCGCCTTTCACCCCGAAGCTCTATAAATACCGAAGGCATCCTTCAGAAAACGAGTTCAGCTAGTTCAGCAAGTTCGGATATTTAGATAATTTTCTCCATAAGTAGAATAGCCTTGTCCATAGTCTTCCTTTTTATTTTAAGGCGGAGCGAGAGAAGGGAAGAGACGTTGGAAGATCGCTCAGGGCAACTCGAGAGAGAACCCAGAGGCATAGAAAGCAAAGAATAGGCCGACTCTCACGAGAGCGAGACTATCTTTTGAACAAGAGTAGAAAAGACAGTTAAAAGCCTGGGAAGCAAGAGATTGCTACCAAGCTTTTTATTCTCTTCTTGCATGTTATTTTATACTTCAACTTTATATTTATACAATTGAATTTCTTTATCTACATCTGTTCACTTTCTTAGCACACATGAGTAGCTAAACTTATCGAATGGGTTGAGAAGAACTAAGCTAACATGACCTAGGATCTTCATCGCATGCGATTATCTTGTTTTATGCTGTGCCCAACACCCCTTTAGAGCTACTCGAGAGAGAGTCTAAAGAAAGAAACTAAAGACTCAAGAGGGCTAAGTTAGAATCTAGACTCGAGAGAGCAAGATTAGATCTGTATAAACAAGAGATAGGGACTTAGAGATAAGCTCTATTTTCCAACCTATATCGCATGCACCCTAGAGATAAATATGATATTATGTAGTCGCCTTATTTGTGTGTGTGTCATTTTGTCATCGCATGGATAAGAATAGAGGCTTATGTGTAGGTCCTATAGACTTATCGCATATATCGCATGCGTTCTAGCATTAAAAGCCATAGCATTCGCATCAAGAGAT